>NW_022196896.1:120506631-120517104 GCF_008632895.1 Mastomys coucha
CTTGGTTTGTGTTGTTTATTTTCTTAAGCTTGCCCCCTCAGCATCTGGTTATCTCTAGTGCTACCTGCCCTTGCTAAATCTGACTGGATTCAGTTCTTCCTGTGATCCTGGTTGTATCAGAACTCCTCAGAGTCAGGCTGTCTCTGTGATCCTGTGATTCTGAGATCCTGTGACCCTGGACTTATTAAAGCACCTGGGAGTGCAGCAGCTTCCTCTGGGTGGGACTGGCTGTAGAGCCTGGTCTCAAGATCTTCTCAGGACACCAGCCCAGAGAGACTGGAAGGAACCCAAGCCACTCTACTGGTGGAGTTCCTGTGTGCCTGGTCCCGCAGATCCCAGTTACTCCAAGTGTTGGGACAGATGTTGGGTCCTACTCACCTCTGATCCTCAGAGTGTCAGAGCACCTGGGAGTGGAGCTTCCTCTGGGTGTTGTTGGACTGGCTGCAGAGCTTGCGCCCAAGGTCCACTCAGGACACCAGCCCCCACAAATTCTTGATATTTCCATTTCAAACACTGTCTTGACTATTCTTGAATTGTTCTTTCTATTTTAAAATATTTTGTTTAATATGCATAGACATGTATAGTGTGTTTGTATCGGGTATACTCTTCTATGCTTCTACGTTTTTCCAATTTCATTTGCTCTCTGCCTCCCTTTCTAATTTAATATCCGTCTCCTTATTTCTTATGTTCATGAATGCATGGCCATATATTGGAATATGGTAGCTTCAATAAAGCACACATTTTCTGGAAATCTTTATTATCCTAGATAGATTGGGTGACAAATGTCTTTGCCAGTGTACTTCTTTCTGCTTTTCAAAATCAATTTAAATAAAAAAAATCATGCAATCATATATTTTTCTGATTTCCATATTTTCTAATATCAAATTAAATCAGCCAAATCTCTATATAAATAGAGATAGCTCTAAGTTGGAATTAGCTTGAACAATTTAAACAATAAATTTGTTGTATTACTGAAAACTGATATAATACAATTGATATTAGTGTAATTGAAAGCAATGTTGGAGGTGACATGAGAGATAAGATGGTTGGCAACTGGTTGTATTCAATCCTTTTTAATAGAGATATACAGTGATTAAGTTGTTCACTCTTGGAATATGTGGGTTTTTCTTCACAGGGATATTAAATTTTTATCCCTGTTGTTTGTATTTAATTCTAGATCAGCTCCTTTGAACTACTGTAAGCCCCTTTCATCCCAGGTCTGTGTAACAGTTACTACATGCTTGCCTGTTTTGCAAACTAGCACACAATGCTCTTTTATTTGATTTTATCTTTTCATGTACTTGAATTTTCTGCATGAAAAAATAAATTTTAATAACACACATGTGCCTGTTGACAATCTTTAGAAGGTGGATAGGGACTGAATATTACAATTCAGAAACTACTGATGGAAAATTACGTATTTCTTTCTCCACTTAACATTATTAAAAATGTACTGTTGATATTTTTACTTAAAAGATTAATTATCAGAAGATATTTTGCAGTGTATGGTTTTTCAAAATAGATGTTTTAGCAGAGAGTTTTTTTAGAAGCATCACAATATGTAGATCTAAGAACATGAGAAATCCTGAGAAAATAGTTTCAGTGTCTATAACATTTCTATGCATCTGTACTTCACACTATTGTAACTGTAATCTTTCAAAAACTATTCTTGGTTCTTAAATACTTTAACCTTCCTTATAGCACACCTCCCACCAGAGGTAGTAGGAAAGAAAGGCTATGAGGGAAGTGGACCTGTTTAGAAAGGTTCTTCAGAGTGACTCCTATCTGTGTTGTCTGGAAATCAGCAGTTCATTTCACAGGTTAGCAACAGCAGCAGCAGCAGCAAGTGGATCCACTTGCAAACACTTCATGGATACACAAGCCTTCCAGTTCAGTAGAGTCAGGATAGCAAACATGAATCAGCAGTGGTGGCCCTACCTAGCAGAGACAGCCAGGCCTCAGCCAAGGCTCAAGTCAGCAGGAGGGGCCTGGAGGGACACCAGCAGTTCTCAGCTGTGCCTCTCTTAGGGAAGCAAAGATCAGCAAAGACACACGACTCACAAGCCTTGTACGGCTAGCTCTGTAAGCAAGCCAAGCTCAGCCTCTGTCATTGTCCACTGAGTCCATTTTATACACTAAACATCTTGTGTCCTCTATGTGTCCTGCCTCAGCATTTGCATCTAATCTGCAAAGTCCTGCCAAATGGAGCTCAAACATGCCATGTAAGGTAGACCAATACATGTGAGTGCTTAGCAAAGAATCCTTCATCAAGTGTCCTTTCACGTGCATGCTTAAGCAGAATATCTGCTCCCCTGTGTCTGCTTTAGCCAAAAGTTCCTTTATGAGTCTGCCTTAGTCTCATGGTTTTAGTTTCACCTGTGTCCACTCCTTCACCTCTTTGCCCCAGCAAAACACCATCCAACACAACTGACTTTTCGAAGAACCCTAAAGTTTCCACTTCACTACTGTCATTTAGTTTGAGTATGAGTTCTTCTTATCCTACTATCATATTATTTTTCCCGGGTGTTGTGGGAAAAAAAAGACCAATTAATCTCATATAGGACAGAAAGGTAAACCAAATAAACAATTCCATTAATATCCAACACAGGCAACCAATGAGTTTATCAGAGTTACTGATGCATGGGTGAAGGGTTAATTAAGAACTTGGGTGACACAAAAACTCTTGCTTCAGCTAAATGTCCTACCCAGGCATGGGCACAGTCTGATAAAACACCATGACCAAAAGAAACTCAAGGGAGAAAGAGTTTATTGGGACTTATGATTCCAGAGGGATGGGAGTCTATCTTAGAACCACAGTAAGTAGGCCTGGAAGCAGGAACAAGCTGAGAGTTCACACCCTGGAACTGGATATATGAAGCAAGCAGAACGAAGTGGACATATGCAAGGTCCTCTACTTTCAAAGTCCACAGTGAATGGCAAACTTCCTCTAGCAACACCACATCTAGTAAACCTCCGCAGGCAGTGTCACCAACTGAGGATGAAGCAGAAACCTTTTTGTCACAGTTCTCTTGGTGATCGTGGCTCCCTGAAACTGTGAAGAAGCAAACTGTTTAGGACCAGTTCACTCTTGCCCTCTATTTCTCCAACACTGGATCCACATGAATGACACTACCGATTTCTGCTGCCAGCTTTGGATGGACCCCTTCTCCTCTGAATCATATTAACATTCATTTGTTTTCTAGGAGAAAAAAATAACTTTATGCTCTTTCACAAATGGGAAGTTTCATGGGTTGAGTCTTGCTCTGAGGACATTCTTCCCAGCGTTTCAGAGTATGAAGTTACTCCTGAATAGTGCTGCCCTCATCTCCTTCAGCACAAAACTCAGCTGCAACATTTTTCCTCATTTTTTTAAAACTGAACATTTTATCTTTCTATCTTTATTCCTTCCCTACCCACTCTTTTACTTGCATTAGAGTCAGTAATAAACATTCAACAGATTCCATAGTATGCTATCCTGAAATGATCTCTGCCAAATAAATTAGACCACTGCTTCTAAATTTAGTTTCAGGCAAATTCTTAGGACAGGAACAAAAGATGCCCAGATTTTTACCAAAATGTTGAAAGAATAACTTTTACTATGGTTGCCAATATTGCTGACTTCTGAAATCTTTTAAGCTGGGACTTCACAGTTTATATTGTTCTCAGCACTACTGTCTTCCAATATCTTGCAATGACAGTTTATCAGTCCTGGGCTATATCATACACCTGCTTTTATTGTCTATGTCTTAGTTAGGGTTTTCATTGCTGTGAAGAGACACCATGACTAAGGCAACTCTTATAACGGACAACATTTAATTGGTGCTTGCTTATAGTTTCAGAGGTTCAGTTCATTAACTTCATGGTAGTGCGTAGGCAGACATGATGCTGTAGAAGAAGCTGAGAGTTTTGCATCTTCATGATTGCAGCCTAGAGAAACTGACTCAGCCAGACTTGAGCATATGGATGAGATTTCAAAGCCCAACTACAGTGACCCACTTCCTCTAACAAGGCTACATCTCCAATAAGACCATGACTTCTGATAGGATATCCAAACCACCACATTCTACAGCCTCAAAGCTTATGATGTCAGTGAGTCATAGAAGCACACAGTAGGTTGACAACAAGAACAGAACAGTGAAAGCTCACACCTTGTACTGCAAGTATGAAGCAGAAAAAAAAAATAGGAAGCAGGCAATTTTTTTTATTCTCAAGACCCACATATAGTGACATAAATTTTCCAACAAGACCTCACCTGATAAACTTCCCCAAACAGTACCACCCACTGTGTTCCAAGTATTCAATTACCACAACCTACAGAGACCATTTTCATTCAAGTCATTATAGTAGATATAATTATCATAGATATAACTATCACTGCACTGCTTTGTTTATTTTGTATTGTAAATATGTAAGTAATGCCGCCTCTACTTCATGTGCCAATCCTACGATGAAAAGCTGTGTTACATCTGCCTTTAGAACTAACACATTTTGGAGAGAGTAAATCAGAAATTGCTAATTTGTGTGCGCAACGTGAGTACATGCAGACGCTCTAAAAAATATCGCTTATGCAAACTCATTGGTCACTTACTTTATCACAAAAGTCTCTAATCAGTTTTTGGTGTAAAAGTGTGGTCACTGGCAGTCCTCAGAAGATAAGCCTGGTCCCATATGAGAAATGACAATTAAAGAAATGAGAAATGGTGAAAAGCTAAAGGTGGCATTTTTTTCAAGGTGGTGACATTGGGAAGAGGCTAGTACCGCCAATGCCGTGTTGAGATTGGGGCAAACCAAAGGAGAAGGATTAAACACCTTTACCTCTGTGCCATAAAGTGGTAGACAGCTTGGATTCTGATGACACCTGCTGACTTCTCAGATGACACTTCATGTGTGCACCAAGGGGCCATTAAATAATGAACTAATGACTGTCCCAAGGGCTTTAGCTCAACTGGGTTACAGCAGTCTACACAGACTGTCACCTGCTAATCCTCTTACTTAGTTATATAGACTGGTAACACTCCTGTCTAACTGCTATTTTCTCTGCAAGTTTTACTTCTATTATTTCTGCTGTTGAACTCAACCCCACAGCTCCACTCTGACTGTCTATTGAGAATGTACAACAGTAGCTGCAGGACCTTTCCAGGGCACCCTAACTGGTTTGTTATCTCACTCTACCGAGCTCCTTATATTTCCAATATTTTCCAGTTCTGCCTTATCCGGACCTTTAAAAATGTCTTGAATTATCTTGCCTCTTTAAATTGTTACAGTGTTTCTATAACCTCCACTATACATATAAATAAATATATTTATTGGGTGATATGTAATGTGTGAACTAAGAGTTAAATGAACATGTGTTTTCCTATGGCAAGGTCATATGGGAAAGCAGGAGAATATGGAAAATTGCTGTGAAAGGAAATTATAGTAACTTGTGGGATTATTTTTAATCAGTAAGTTTTAATATTGTGGAAAGGCACTGACATGTCTCTCTAGATTTCTGACAGCAAGCTAACAACATTCTAGTAGGAATTTTCAGTGAAATGGAATGAACAGTCTCTTAGTGATTAGAGATGTGCATCATTCAGCAAGGCAGTCCTTCCCATTGGTTACTCTTTTCTGGTTCAGGAAGGTACTGCAAGGAGCACTTATCACTGTCATTCATTGAGGCCATCAATCGAGTTTGTACAAGATGAGCAATTTTACCAAGGAACACAGTGTTTTTGCTCATTTGTTTTATGTGTGTGTTTTGTTTTGTCTGTATTTTTGCACGTTCATATTTTTTCTTTTATTGATATTCTCTTTATTTACATTTCAAATGTTATCCCCTTTCCAGGTCTCCCCTCTGGAACCCCCTATTGCATTCCCCCTCCCTCTGCCTATGTGAGGGTGCTCCCCTATCCACCCACCCATAGATAAAATAATTTCAAAACCGGGCTAAGAAGAAAGCTCAAGAACAATTTTACTACAATTTGAGAGACAAAGAGTCTAGCAGATCATGCAGCTGTGGTTATTGGCAGCTGCTGGGAGAAGAAACATATGTAGAAGATAAATTATACTTTGGGGGTTAAAGATTAATATCAGCTCGAAGTCTGGGTGTGGAGGTGGGGACTTCATGTGATTGTAGAGATTTTTAGGTTGAAGCTTGCATCCTGAGTTCTAACAAGCTGGTCTTAGTCACCCACCCTCAATAAGCCACTTAACATGAAATGAATTTGTGCGAAACGGAGGAAAGAGATTTATTCAGTGTAAGCAAATTGAGGAAAAATGAGTTCCTTGAGAACCCTCATGCTAAAATCTACATAGGAGGCCTTAATGTTAGACATTAAGTTCAAGATGTATGTCCGAGTGAGTATGCAGTCCTGGTCACGGTACATTCCACACACTCATCATAAATCCATCATAGACGGTTGTAATTATATTTTTGTCAGGACCATGTGACTTGTCTGTCTTGGAGATTGGCTCCCTGCTTATTGGCACCAGAGCACTACCCTTTGTACTTTTGCAGTACAACACTCCTAGAAAGCTCCTTTAGGTCCAAGGACCACCTGATAGGGAAGGAAGGGGAATGGCACATGTGGTAGGAAGGAGTTCAGACAAGAAAGAGTGAGAATGTCAAGAGGTAATGTTATAAGGAGGGCAAGGGTTTTGGTTGGTGCCTGCCAAAAGAGAGGAACAAGATAAAGAAAAGGCTGTTCTGGAAGGCAAGCAAAGTTAGCAGCCAGGCTCTGTAAGTGATTCATTAAAGAAGTCATTCATTGGTTAATTATTGAATCCATCTTCTCAATGTGTCTTTTCATATATCAAGTTTCTTGAAATTCCTAGAACAGACAAATTTGCTGAAGGATAGTTTCTCATCTGGGTGGGTTGTCAGGCTAGTTTGGAGTGTGTGTGTGTGTGTGTGTGTGTGCGTGTGTGTAAAGAATGCATATGTGTGTGTGGAATTCCAAGGCTAATGTTGGGAATCGTCTTAGATCACTATGTGTTTTATTTCATTACTTTTTAAAGCAGGGTCTTTCAGTTGAATCTCAAGATCACCAATACAGCTAGCCAGCCAGCTTGCTCTGGGGACCTTTTTCCCCATGTGTCTAGGGATAGATTTATGGAGGCCCAGTACCTCTATTGTCCTCCTTAGAATCTGAAATACCATTATCCTTTCAAACATTTTCACAATCTTGGACTGATTCTTCAAGGAGAAGACAATAAAACACTCTTGTAATCTGATGAATGTTTGAGTGCTTCAGCATGCATTCTTGCTACCCATAGTCAGAAGTTATGACTTCTCATTTTTTTGACCAAAAGTCATAAAACTGATTATATAATAAATTATTTTTGTTTTATATCATAAAATATGCTTGAATTTATAAGAGTAAACAACCTTCTCTTGATATGCTTCAACAGAATTCTGATGCCCCATAGTCTCTTCTCTTTCATATAATATTTTATGTTTGAAGAATGGACAATTATAGTACTTCTCCTTCATTTTACATAATATTATAATTTATAAAATGATAATAGAGGTGCTCTTCTTTCATTGAAATTAGTGTGTTAGCATGAATACAGGAGATGAGCTACTCGGGTAAGAATGGGAGGCTGTCCACGGTCAGTGACCCTCAAGGCTTCTGTGTCTGACTTTATTACTTCTTATATCCTATGGTACAGCTTCAGCTTCATAGATACTCGTCCTCATCTCGGAGTGATCCCTCTTGGGAAGTTTTGTTCTGACTGGAGTCCAAAGTGACTACTGTAGAATTATGGAAATGACTTATCTCAGTGTCTTGAACACTAAAGGAGAAAAGCTTATGTTAGTCATATGTTCATTCAATGATTAACATGCATCAGCTTACAGAGGTAAGTAGATATCCCAATGTAAAGAGGGCTTGCAGAGCGACATCCATGGCATCAGATATTTGTGCTGATTTTAAGCTCTGTGTTGGCCTCAGTGAGCAAAAGAATTTCTAAGATCCGGTTTCATGGATTATGCCTTCAAACTTTAGAGATGCTGACAGACACACAAACAAGCATGAGTGTGTGCACACACACAAACACATGCACACGTGAACACAAAGGATTTAGTAATGATAAACAGCACAATTGCTTGTCAGTTTACATTTTTACAGTGCATTGTAGCATTTGCTACCTTCTGAGTATAATTTATCTTTTCCTGTATCGTATTTTTCTCTTTGGTGCCTGCCCGTTACTTCTTTTTTCCCCCTATAAATCACTAACTGCCTGAATAATGTCACAAGTATTACAATGGGTGAGTAATAAATGAATTACTGTATAAATGTAAAGGATTTTTAAAAATCAATCCATTATGCGAGGAACAATTACAGTGCTAAGTGTATTTATTTTGAAGCAGCCTTGCAAATTATAGTTTAATAATGTACTCTTTTTTTAAAAGGACAATTCATGTCTTTTCTGTACCTATGTTATTAAAATACATCAATACTGTATTACCTGTCTAAAGGCTTACAGATTAGTCAAAGTCACTGTTTAATGTAGACAGAATTAGACAGCAGATCTATAAATACACAGACTCTCTGTAGAAGTATACTATATTGGCTTATTTTCTTGTAAAATACACTTTTGAGACCACTACAAAAGGTAAATCTGCACAAATAGGAAAGTCAATTATAAATCTTTGGGGCAGCGGTTCTTAACCTTCTCCTTAAGGACCTTCTGCTCCACCCTTTTATACAGTTCTGAATATCGTGGTGACTCCCAACCATGAAATTATTTTGTTGCAAGATCCTAATTGCAATTTTGTCACCATTCTGAATCATGCTGTAACTACTGATAGGCAAGCAATTTTGTCACCATTCTGGATCATGCTGTAAACACTGATAGGCAAGCTGTCTGCTATGGCCAGGAGGGGTGGTGACCCACAGGTGGGGAGCTGCTGCTCAGGTACTTTTCTTTGAAGAGAACAAAACAAAAGCAACCAACAACAACGGGCAATGTTTACTCACGTTCCATTTTTCTCTCTTTGCAAGGAATGCCATATAGCTATGAACCACAAGAAGTGCTCCTTATTAGATGGAAATATTTTAAAAAGAAGAACAAGAGGTGATTTACAAGTTTCACAGAAAGTGTATACAAACCCTAACTGTAAGAGGATTTAACAACATATCACTTTAAGGGTATTTCTCTTGCCTTGACCCAGTAGAAAATTCTGCTTTTCTGTTCCACAAAGAGAAAAATTTGGACTATACATGGTAAAAGATCAAGTAGTGTACACTTAATTAGAGCATTCAATGGTGCAAAACTATACTCATTTATTTATTGTTTATTAGATATTTTCTTTATTTACATTTCAAATGATATCTCCTTTCCCGGGTTTCCCCTCAGAAAAAAAAACCCTGCTCTCTCCCCTCTCCCCCTGCTCACCAACCTACCTTCTCCCACTTCCTGGCCCTGGCATTCCCCTACACTGGGGCATAAAACCTTCATAGGACCAAGGGCCTCTCATTCATTGATGACTGACTAGGCCATCCTCTGCTACATATGCAGCTAGAGTCATGAGTCCCACCATATGTACTCCTTGGTTGGTGGTTTAGTCCCTGGGAGCTCTGAGGGTACTAGTTAGTTCATGTTGTTGTTCATCTTAAGGGGCTGCAAACCCCTTCAGCTCCTTGGGTCCTTTCTCTATCTCCTTCATTGGGGACCCTGTGCTCAGTCCAATGGATGACTGTGAGCCTCTATTTCTGTATTAGTTGGGCACTGTCAGAGCCTCTCAGGAGACAGCTATATTAGGTTCCTGCCAGCACTTGCTGACATCCACAATAGTGTTTGGGTTTGGTGATTGAATATGGGAAGGATTCCCAGGTGGGGCAGTCTGAATTGTCCTTCTTCCAGTCTCTGTTCCATACTTGTCTCTACAACTCCTTCCATGGGTATTTTGTTCCCCTTTCTATGAAGGATCAAAGTATCCACACTTTGGTCTTCCTCTTTCTTGAGTTTCTTGTTGTTTGTGGATTGTATTTTGGGTATTCCAAGCTTCTGGGCTAATATCCACTTATCAGTGAGTGCATACCATGTGTGTTCTTTTGTGATTGGGTTACCTCACTCAGGATGATATTCTCCAGATCCACCCATTTCCCTAAGAATGTCATAAATTCATTGTTTTTAATAGCTGAGTAGTACTCCATTGGGTAACTGTACCCCTTTTTCTGTATCCATTCTTTTATTGAGGGACATCTGGGCTGTTTCCAGCTTATGGCTATAATAAATAAGGTTGCTATGAACATAGTGGAGCCTGTGTCCTTATTACTTGTTGGCATCTTTTGGGTATATGCCCAGGAGTGGTATAGCTGGGTCCTCTGGTAGTACTATGTCCAATAAAACTATACTCTTAAGGAAAGAGAAGACTGGGCCAAATAGTGATAGCTAGGAGTCTGGGATATGTGGAACTTATACTTCACTTTGCTGTGTTTCTCACTTAGGCTTCATCTGACTGAGTTCTTCTAGGAAAGAGGTGTG
>NW_022196896.1:120517114-120526955 GCF_008632895.1 Mastomys coucha
GGAACCCATTAAACCAAGACTTCAGTCTGATCAGGGTAGATGTTGAAGTTGCTGACAGGCTAAACTAGTAAGGGAAAATAGCACTCTCAGCGTGCTCTCCAGCAGAGGCAGACTTGAAGTCTCTTAGTTTGATCTGGCTGATTAAAAAATACCATTGCACACTGTGATTTACATATATTTGTGGAGCCCGGGCCCATAGCAAGCACCACTGTCCACCAGTCAGTCTCCGCCTTGGTCTGTACACAGTATTTCAGGAATTTGAATATCCTACCCATCGTTCTTTAGATCTTGTTATTGTTGGTCATTTTGTCCTGGAGGTAACTTCCTATGTAACCACTGGAACTGTGGACATGTTTTATGGTGCATTTCTAGGCTACTAATTATTATATATAGAATTGGCACCATTTTCTCTGCTAGAGCTATTGTTCAATTCAGTGGGAATGTATGTCTTCTGATATTTAATTGGTTAAATTAATTTTAATAACCTTATAGTAAAATCAATATTAAACTTTTTATGATCTTAAAGGTTTTATTCTATATAAATATTCTTTTTATGTCAAGGTATAATTTTTATTTGAAATCATTTTATTTCTTACTTTTTAAAGGCAACAATTGTGAGGGAAAAGGTTTGCATATAAAATATATTAACCACTTTCTTAGAGCACAGAAGCATTTTCATGCATGCTAAGCATTTTAAAGTCACAGGGGTATAATTATGACATATTCACATTTGCAGCCACAGCCCGTTGCTTAATTGTTTTTAAAAACTATGGGCATCCCAATACCACAGTCTTCTCAAATTGCACTGAAGCTCATGTTAATACTAGGAAATGGTGATGGGCAAAAGAGGATGTGTTGTTAACTTTCATGACTTTCTGTAACTTTTAAAACTACTTGTCATGCAGACTTCTTTTCTTCCTTTTTTTGAGGGGGTGGGTGGGGGGTGGTTTCAAGACAGGGTTTCTCTGTGTAGCCCTGGCTGTCCTGGAACTCACTCTGTAGACCAGGCTGGCCTTGAACTTAGAAATCTGCCTGCCTCTGCCTCCCAAGTGCTGGAATTAAAGGCGTGTGCCACAACCACCCAGCTCAAGCAGACTTCTTAAATGGGTTGCTTTTAAGAAGCCCAGTGAAGGAGAGACACTTGAACCCTAAGGTCAAGAGAAAAGCTATGGATGTGGGTCAAGGCTTCTTTTCACAAAGAGTTTGAATCTCTAAGTAACAAGTTTAAGGTTGATGGATCCAAGGAGTTTTGAGCACCCATAGATAGTATAAAGTGGTTTTGGCGGTAAGTTCCTTATGATTGGGAAGTTGAGCAGACCTGGTGTGACCTCCTACTGTTCTCCTAAGACAGACAGTACTGATGACAATGGTAAGCCTCAGGGGGTGCTTTAGGATATTTTATAGGGACAGCTGAGCTCTTAATGAGTTAAGAATCAGCATAAATGATGCCATAGTATAAACACTAATTTTTAGGAGGATGCTAGGTCCATAGATATTTACAAATAAAAGAGGGAATATGTTAAAAGTACCTTTAATACTTCTAAGAGTCAGATACTAGCAAGAAGTCTCTACACATAGCTCTCCATCCTACAGTATTGATCTGAGTATTTGAAACGTGTTTAGATTGAATGCTGTTTTAGGTTTTAGAAGAAAAGTTGGTAACCTGTTAATTAACAACAGCTTCTTGCAAGCCAGACAGCATGGAGCTGGTATAGTCAGAGAGAAAGCCATAAACTGTCCACAGGAAGTACTAAAGCATTGCAAATAAATAGCTTCTACAACTCTTGTTCTCTGTTTTACAAGGGTCATAAATAGTATGTTTTCATTTGCAAAGTAGTATTCAGACACAGATATTTTTCTGGAACTTGTTTTTATATTCTATTAGGTTTTTTTTTCCTATTCTGGTGTTATAAATTCTTGTATTTCCTTACTTAAATGCATTTTTTTTTAGAATAAAGCCTAAATCAGTATTCACATGAATAAAGCTTAGTTTATTAGAATAATGGATTTAAAACCAAACCAAATGAAATGCTGCAGTTATAAAAGGATTTTCCCTTCACAGTTGAAAATAAGAAAATTAAATTAATATTTAACATTTGTTTTTGCAACTACTTTGAATATTAATCATTTTAGTGTTTAGAAACTTTTTCCTGGGGATGAAAATCACATCTCAAATTAGTTTATATAGAATGAAGAAAACTGCTTTCTCTGTAGATTCAAAGAAGGCAAAATACTTTTAAAAATGAATTCACCTGCTACCATTGTTGTATATGAGCATACGCTGGATCACAGATAATGTTTAGTGGAAAGCTATGCACAACCATATGGTCATGACTATTTTATACATAAATGGTAATCTCAATAGAAATTTCAAAAGTTCTTGTGCATGCAGTTATGAAAAACAAATGCAGTATAGGTTATTTCTGATTAAAACATATTAATCTAACAAGAATTTGATGAATGTACTTAATGTAGTTTAATCTTGATTTAAAAAGTACTTCTTAGAGGGGAAAAAAGATTCATTGTGTGTCAGAATAAGTGAACAAGGATGACTAAGAGTCCACTTAAGGAGACTCACTATCATAAAATTGTGATTGTTCCGTTCATCTTGTTTGTATCAGCTCAGTGGGAATGTTAAGTGGTGAAGTTGAAGTACTTTAGTAATCAAGGCAGGTAAGCATGACAGTATTGTTAGAATAATTAAATAAGGCAGCAAAATGAATGTCCAGAGACATCACATCTCACACTTCTCCAGATTAGTAAATCGTTCTTGTTGAAGATTCAAATGGCAGACAATTTGTATTGCATGCTGGATAATTGGGAAACTGAGCAGAGCTGAACTTCATAAGAAAAGCCTTTCGTGACTTAGAAATGTATTTTCTTCCTACGACTTACCCATCATGTTTGGAGACTACAAAGCAGTGACCAGATGACCTTCACTGCAATCAATTTTATTTGTCATGATGGTGGCTTTTTTCAATTAAAATGAAGAAAATCTGATTGTTTTTTTCTTGAAAAACTGGAAAATTGATACCTAAACCACCATGATCTGGTTATGTGTGCATTCTCTAGAGAGACATTATAACTTTTAGTTGTCTTATTTCCCATCCATTAATATTGCTCTTGCCACAACAATTGCATGCCAACTGCTATGTATATGCCACTGGTATATGAAACAAGGTGGAAGGAAATGATTTGGTGTCACAAAAAGAGAAGCATGGGGGGAATTGGCTCTTCCTCCCAATTCCATTTGCCTATCCAGATGAGAGAGCCTAGAAGTGTTAGATGCCTCTTATCAAAACCAAATTGTACACATAAACATCATGTGCTTTCCAGAGATGTCTTGACCATAAATAAATTCCTTGCTTAGGGCTGAAATCGCATTTCTACATCTAAATATTGCTCATAATTCCATCCTTTGAATTGGTCTACAGAAGGGAATTTTTTAACCTTAGTGAGATCTACATTCTTTGAACAATGTTAACAAAAGAATGTGCGGTTCCTCAGCGGTCTTTAGAAAGGTAATGACATCTCCCAAGGTAACTGTGACTTACGTGAGAAACCCGGAACCACACATGGCAGACATGCATAGTAGACCTTACTTATGCCTTCAAGTTCTGTTTCTCTTAACCTCTTATTTCTGGTAAAATGCTGTCTTTAGTAAACAACTCTGCTGTATACCGACTCATTCTGGAATTGACTTCTGTGCCAAAGCTGTGAATCACAGCTTTAAAAGTCACAAATAAAAAGAGGTAAAAGAAACTGCTTCAAACATGTATGGAGGTAGGGGTGGCTTATGAGTATGTCTGGGTCACTGTCCCTTTCAATTAACACTTAGATGGCTGAAACCCAAAATGTATTATCTTATAATTTTAGAACCCAGAGGTCTAAAATTAAGCAATTGAGAGGGCCAAGTATCCACTGAAACCTACTGGTATTTCCTTCTTTGATCTCCTAACTCCTAGTGGCTGTGGGCAGTTAGTGAGGTTTCATTTGCCATTGCAAGACTCCCCGCTAACCCTGCTTTAATCTTCACATGATGCTGATGCATTCCCTGAGTGACAGTCTCCATGTGGTCATCTTCTTATACAAACAATAATCATATAAGTTAATGGCTGATCCTTCATTACATTTCATCCTGTATATATCTGCAATGATCCTTCTTTTAAAGGATCATATTTGAGATACTACGGGCTTAGGACTTCCAAATAACCTAGAATGAGTGCACAGTTAATAGTACCAAGCCCTCAAAGTTCAATACATGCAAATCAAACCTATCTCATTTCAATATTTTCAAAAGTCTTAACTCATTCCAACTACAATTCCCAATCTTAGATCCATGTAATCTAAATCAGGTATGGTTGAGGTTTAACATATGTTCATCCTGAGGCAAAATTCCTCTCCATCTGTTGATGTTTAAAGAAAAAGAAAAAAAAAAACTTACCAGCATAAGACAGACATTTGCATTCCAAAAAGGAGAAATAAGGAGTAAAGAATAGGAACACTGGCTTGCAGCAAACTAGAAACAGCCATGACATTATTTGTGATGGTCTCATTTTCTCCAGGCTCTTAAAAATCCACCATCACTTCAGCTTTGGACAGGAGCCCCATGCGGGATGTTCTGACAGCCAAGTCTCAGCATTGGTAACTTATCCTTGAGGCTATTCTCTCTTCTTTCTCCTTACCTCTATTTCCTTCAGTCCACATTGCAGCATCACCTACTGATTATTCTCAAAGTCATTGTCAATCTGCCTTGCATCGCCTAGAATCCATGCCAGCAAGCAAGAGGGTTCTGCAAAGACCTTTCATAAGTAATTACGTCAACACCTCTCTCTTTGGCAGAATGACTGATTGGTTCTTAAGTCTCATGTCTAGTATGCTCTACAGAGAATTGTCTTGTTGCAGTTTATAGATGCTTCACTGCACACAGGATTATCTACATCAGCTAGGGTTAGTTCTTTTTGTTTTTGATTATGGACTGTATACTGGCTGGTTTTGTGTGTCAACTTGATACAAGCTGGAGTTATCACAGAGCCTCTATTGAGGAAATGCTTCCATGAGATTGAACTGTAAGGCATTTTCTCAATTAGCGATCAAGGGTAGAAGGGCCCACTGTGGGTGGTGCCATCCCTGGGCTGGTAGTCCTGGGTTCTATAAGAAAGCAAGCTGAGCAAGCCAGGGGAAGCAATCCAGTAAGCAGCACCCCTCCATGGCCTCTGCATCTGCTCCTGCCTTCAGGTTCCTACCCTGTGTGAGTTCCAATCTTGACTTCCTTTGGTAATGAATAGCAATGAGGAAATGTAAGCTAAATAAACCCTTTCCTCCCCATCTTGCTTATTTGTCATGATGTTTTGTGCAGGAATAGAAATTCCTAAGACTAAGAAATGACTAAGACAGACTTTGTCTACAGTTTAGCTAATCTTTTATACATTTCTATATCTAGCAAGGAAAAACCAGGGTGCACCCACACCATTTTTTTTTGAATCCATGTTCATTGCTTACACATTTTCTATCCATGTGTAATAACGACCACCGTTCCACTAATACACCATGTCATACTCCCTTGAAATTTTTTGTTTTCCTTTTAGTATTGTAACAAAATTATATAATTTCTCCATTCCTTTTATACCCTTCCATAAGATCTTCCTTTCTCACAAATCCATGGCCTCTTTCTTTGTTGTTAATTTCTGTTTCATACACAGTAAAATCATGTTTTCCATTCTTAATTAAAAGTAGTAGACTATTTAGAACAACTTCGAGTTTTCTCTCATGCTTTTCAAAACTATGCCAACCTCTACTCTAGGTCTAATTCTAAATTCCATTCAACACTTTCTTGTATTTGTTACAATTGTACCCTAACTATTACACCTGGTTTTTCTAGGAGACCCACACAAAATACTAAAATCTGGGTTACTTAAAGAAACAGAAATATATTGTCCTATATTTCAGGAGCCTAGAAACCTGACATCATATTTTAGGGTTATTGGCTATCCTACTCCTATATGTAACTCCAGTTTCACTAGTATCTTCTATGATTCCATTGTCAGGTAAGGTTTATATAAGTTATTTTCCTGTTCTTATGATAAACAGCCTGTCTGAGGCAACTTATTCCAGGAAGAGTTTCTTTGGGTTTACAGATCTAGACAGATAGTCTAGATGATGGTGAGGAGTGTTAGCAAGCAGCCAGGAACAGGATATTGAGATTATATCTCCAAACACAAGCTGAAGTACAAAGAGTAATATAGAAGTTGGATGAAGCTATGACCTCTCAAAACTCACCACAAAATGCCACTGAGATCCAACTATTCAAATACATGAACCTGTGGGAGAAATTTCTACTGCTAACCACCAAGTCACTTCTCAAGTGTTGATTATGATTTCAATATTACCTTTCTAGGAAATATAACTCAAAATATAACACTTTCTATATGTATTTATCAAAAGTAAACTTAAGTACATGCTAAAGGGATTCTTTGTGTTTTTGAATATTTTCCAGTGTACATATTTGTATATCTTACTTGATGGCCATAGAGATTTGCCATAGTGACTTTATTCTGGGACTCTCATAAAATTCTTTATAGGCACAGATATATAAATATAAATAGATAAATCTCACCAACTATTCTCAATGATCCTATGTGTATATATTAATCTATATTCTGACTATAGTTATCTTAAACATTTTTGATTCATTTGATACATATGAAAGTTCAAGGGGCTCCCTTAACAATATAAGTTATTCCCGTTGCCCTTGGTTGTTTTCCTGATCTTGATGGCTAATCCTTATTATCGACAACAACACACAGTTTAGACACAGGACTTGGAAAAATTGAACTGGGAATGATCTGGAAGCCTCTTTTCCAGTGACAAGCACTCATAGTGTCTGAAATTGCTATGCCAAATTCTAAAGGTGAAAAACAATGGAAAGTCCTATCCAAATGGAAGTGTGTAAACCACAACAGCAATCAGCTTAGCAAGATATCTATTCCCAGTAGTGAACTTACTAACCGGAGGTAACCAATAGCTACCTAAGAGGACTCAATGCCAAACAAATAGCAAGGAATCTATGCCTTGTGCCTCAAACCTAGTTAGCTACCCAGAAATGGCAGCTACGGTCTCCTGAAGAGAACCTAGTGCTGCTACTTTACAAAACTAGTATAATTTCTGACTATATTCTAAATACATGGTCTTGGATCCACAGATAACTGTAGTTCACACCCATCATCAAAGAAGCCTTTTATTTGTAGAAGACAAGGAGCGTTACAGAAAGACACAACTAGTATAAGTTCAAAGAATAATGGCCTGCAGAGTGCAGGGTGCCCGACACTGATTGATATATCTACAACACAACACCTACATCTGTGGTTCAGGAAATATTGCAAAAGAGAGGGTGGAAAGATCCTAACAGCCAGGGGATCATGACATTGGCCATGAGGTAGTGTGGTCTCTATAGCCCAGTGAAGACACACATGTGAATGTGTTAACAATGTAGTTACCTAAACAAGATCAGTGCAATGACAATAACAGTGGACATGCCAGGGTGGATAGGGAAAAACTCAGGAAGTCCACACTTAGACCATTACAAGTAGTAAATAGCTGATAAGACAGGGAAACGCACTATTTTCCAGGAAAAGCCCACTGATGGATTATCCAACTCTAAGTGTATAGCCCTATACACATGTATGGAAATACACACACACACACACACACACACACACACACACACACACACACCATGTCTTGAATTTTAAAGTGAGTGAGAGATTATTATAGAAAGATTTGGGGAGATACAGGAAAGGATATAAATAACATAAAATTCAATAATCATGTATGAAATTCTCAAAAACAATAAATTAAAACTCTCAGGACACTTATGTAGCTAATATGCTTTTTTTTTTACTTTTAAACTTTGAAACTACACATAATCAACAGTTTAATGCATGTGAGAAGCTGAAGAATCTGTTGGATATGGATACAACACAGGAGATGAATTGTATTTGGTTTCAAGTTTATGTTCAATAAAAGTCCAGAATAACTGCTTCTTTACCACCGTGGTATCAGAGACAGTGAAAGAAAACAAAACTACTCAGAGCTCTAAACAATTTAACTCCTGGAAATTTAATTTTCTTTGAATATAATTATAATGAATGTTCTCAGAATCATTTAATATTCTCTTTAGTCTTCTCTGTCTTGCTGTGACTGCTATTAATAAATTATAATGTGTTAGTTTTCCTCATGACCAAGCAGACTGATGGTCAATTAATGTCCAGAATTATATTAACTTTGAAGTCTAAAATACCTTAAACTCTCCCAGAATTGATATGGATTGCAGAGAAATAGTTACACTTGGAAATAATTTCATTTTAAAGACAAATTCAGTTTGTGGTTGTGGTACTTCTGGTTGAAGCTTTTTTTAATTAATGAATACTACTTTCTCAGTTCAAACATACTGAAACACATTATTTATAAATGTGAATGTTTTCAAAATTTCTCATTTATTTGGTTAGTTGGGGAGGCATGAAGTTTGGTTTTGTGTGTGTGTGTGTGTATGTGTGTGTGTGTATGTGTGTACATGTGCAAGTACACTTTCACATTCAAGTATGTGCATATGGAGTCCAAGGAAACACTTCAGTGTCATTTTTAAGAGGCCTATTATTTATTTTTATGGAATTGGGTCATTTTTATAAACAAGTAACAAAGGAATATTTACATGCATTGTTGCAATAGCAGATGAGTGCCAGCATTAAGTCCTAAGCTGGACCAGATTCAAGGTATTCCTCCAATGCACAGTATCCTTCCCTGGAAGTTCATCAGCTCTCCTCATCCTAAACTCATTTCTTCTTTTGCCCAGTCACACATTGCACTATGCTACAGGCTTCAGATACCTGCCTTCTCTAAGTGCCTTGCCCTCTTTGCGTATGCTCAGACGTAGGGTTAGTGATCCTGGAATGATTTATCTCCTACCTGTCTGAAAGACGAATATTTTCTATAGAAAACCCAGAAAGCTTCTAAGGCCATGCCTAAATTACTTAGGAAATAATTTTCAAAACATACTGACCTATATACTAAATATCCTGTCTTAAATATATCCAGCTATTTATATAAAGGTTAGAAATTTAAGAGATTCCAATAAATAAACACAGAGAGACCTACACACACACACACACACACACACACACACACACACACTCTTCTCTGAGGTCTAGCCCAGAGAATGCCTTTTCTACTACCCTCCAGATCTAGCAACTGTCCCAGAACAAGGTCTCCAGTCTCCATGGTACCCTTGCATGCATGTCAGCTGAACTCTAAGCTTCTTCAGAGAACCACCCTACATGCAAGCACACACAGACTCCTACAGTGACTTTTCCAATCACTTCAGTCTGAACCCAGACTTCCCATGTCCTACCCTGCTGTCTATCCCTGTCAGGTTCCCCGGCATTCCCAGACATGCCTTTTTGACAGTGTTTCAGGTCATGCTCTTGTGGAGAGGGTCTTAAGGAGCTGTTGGTTACCACCAAGTTGTAAGTGCCACTACTTCATGTTTAGGGTTATTTAGACATCGATGCGGCTCCTAGGAATTCCATCTCTTTAAATAGGTACTGAGAATTAGAACTGTGTTCCTCATGCTTGTTTAGCAAGCACCCTTATTCCCTGAGCCATTTTTCAAACCCCACAATTTTTTTCATCAGCAAAAGTCTCCTTTTCTATTATACCATGTCTTTATCTCTTGAAACTGGAAATAGTAGGCTGACCACCAAAATAAAATAATAATGATACCCAACCATGCAGTTATAGGCAAATACAGCTATGTCTACTGTGTGTGTGTGTGTGTGTGTGTGTG
>NW_022196896.1:120527011-120533742 GCF_008632895.1 Mastomys coucha
AGAGAGAGAAAGAGAGAGAGAGAGAGAGAGAGAGAGAGAAGCCCCTGTGTGTCTGTGGCAACAATAGGCGCCTTTATTCACCATGTTAGTTCCCTAGTCCCACAATTACTATTTCCTTAAGTAAAAAAAAATTATCCCTAAAATTGCTGAATGCACTACCTGATTAAAAAGGTAAAATTCATCACTCAGGATAATATTCTCAAGTTCCATCCATTTGTCTGAAAAATTCATTATGTCTGTTTTTGATAGCTTATTAAAAAAAATAGTTCCAGTATTTCATTGTATAGATTACCACATTTTCTTTATCAATTCTTCAGCCAAGGGGTGTCTAGGTTGTTTCCAAGTTTCTAGTTATTACAAATGAAGTGTCTATGAACATAGTTTAACAAGTATCTTTTTGGGATGGTAGAACATCATTTAGTTATATGCCCAGGAGTGATACAGCGGGGTTTTTTGTTTTGTTTTGTTTTGTTCTGTTTTCTTTGTTGTTGTTGTTGTTTTTCAAGACAGTTTCTCTGTATAGCCCTGGCTTTCCTGGAACTCACTCTGTAGACCAGGCTGGCCTCGAACTCAGAAATCTGCCTGCCTCTGCCTCCCAAGTTCTGGGATTAAAGGCGTGTGCCACCACTGCTGGGCCATAGCTGGGTCTTGAGGTAGAACTATTCCAAGTTTTCTTAAGACGCCACAACATTGATTTCTGGAACTTGAGAGTTTTATCCTGAGTAAGGTGACCCAGTCCCCAAAGGTCATATATGTTTTGTACTCATTTAAAAGTAGATATTAGCCACAAAGTACAAAATATGCAAGCTATGCTCCACAGACCTAAAGAAGGTAAACAAGAAGGAAGCCACAACCGTGAATGATTGAATCTCACTTAGAAGGGGTAATAAAATAGTCAGAAGGGGCAGATGGAGAAGGAGAGTTAGGAGAGAGATGGGGTAGAGCATGGGGGTACAGGAGCAGGTGTGGGGAGAGACAGGGGAAAAAGCAAAATGGTCATTAAAATGATGAAATCTGTAACTGATAGGGATGGAGAGGTGGGGAGGGAGGGCATCTTCAGGATGTGACAGAGAGGTGGCCAAGAATCAATAGGAGTGATCTTAGCTGTGGCTCACAGCATGCAGGGTATGGAACATGAAGAGATCACCTCTTGTAGCCAAGCAGGAACCCCAGTGGAGTGGTAGGGACACCACCCTACCCACAAAACCTTCGATCCAGGGGGATAGAGCAGAGACAGAGGAAATGCCCAAGTAATAACAGGCCCAGCTAGAGACCCATCTCATGAGCGAGAACCAGTCCCGGGCGCTACTAATGTTACTTTATTACGCTTGCAGACAGGAGTCTAGCATGGCTGTCCTCTGAACGGCTCCACCTAGCAGCTGACTCCGAGGGATGTAGACGCCCACAGCTAAACATTGGGTGAAGCTTGGGGACTCTTGTGGAAGAGATGGGTGAAAGATTGAGGGCTGAAGGGGATAAGAACTCCACAAGAAGATCAAGAGAGTCAACTAACCTAGACCCTTGGGATTCCAGAGACTGAACCACCAACCAGTGAGTGTGCACAGGCTAGACCTGAACCAACAACCAGTGAGTGTGCACAGGCTAGACCTGGGCTTCCACACACATGTATAGCAGCAGACCTACAGCTTGGTCTTCCTATGGGTCCTGAGCAACTGGAGCGGAGTCTATCCCAAAAGCTGTTTCCTGTCCATGGGATATGTTCATCTAGCTGGGTTGCCTAGCCTGGCCTCAGTGGGAGAGGATGTGTCTTGCCCTGCAGAGCCTTGATGTGCCAGGGTGGTGGGACCCCCCCCCACACACACACACACCTGCTAGGAAGAGAAGGGGTGGGAGTATGAGCGAGGGATTGTGGTAGGTGTGATCAGGAGGCAGGCAGTGAGCAGGATGTAAAGTGAATAAATAAAAAAGAAAAGAAAAGAAAAAGAAAAAAAGATAAAAATAGGTTAAATAGGTTATCCAGAGACATCTTGAAACTTGCTAGGCAAACACTGGATTATAGGAGATAAGTCAAAAATCTAGACACATTTTAAAAAGAAATGCTCAATTTATAAACTCGGATGCACACAAGTGTGTTTTGCAATGTGAGCTGCATCTTCTAGAGTTGTTCTGTTTTTCTTCAAGAAAAGATGAGGAGACTCATTAGCTGAGTTAAGATGGAAGAACGCCAGTGGTTTGAAAAGGATAATTTGAGAGACAGGAAGGGTAGGAATCAATGAAAATATAATCATCTTTTCTGTGCTGTGCTCATGAATAATCTTGAACATATGCATTTATTCAACAAATATTTATTATGCTTTTTCTATTTTCTAAATATTCCTCAGGCATTTATGATGTGAAAGTAAACAAAACAGTCTGTGTATTAGAGAGCTTAGGTTAGTTACCATAAATTTTAATTGAAAACAACTATAGTTTATTAGCTGTGTTCCTTTGGGCAGAATTCTTCATGAAACAGGAAAAAAAAGTAATTAATGAGAATTGACGTTTTTCTTTCACAGTGATTTGAAGGAAAAGAAAAAATGATTTTAATTAGGTGATGGGAAGCTTAGTCTTGTATGGAAGGAATCAAAGGTGTTAGATCCACAATGGACAGTACGCAATTATAATGTATGAATTCTGATGTAAGTCAAAGAGTATTAAAGATGAGGTTTAAATAAAGGGGGGAATGGGGAGATGCTTGAATTTCAGATTATGATTTCATACAATGCAAACTACGTTTGTTATGGATTCTTGAGTAGATTATAATAAATGCAAAAATGAAAAAAATCTTTAACATGGTTGCTTTGATTTTACATTTCAAAAGTGTTCCCCAAATGCTGCAAATCAAACTTAAGCTATCACAGACTAGGAAGTAAATCATTGGAGGAACTGTGAAACCTAGGAAGAATATATGTGTATATAGTAATATATCTACATACATGTATCGATGACTAGGTCTATCTATAATCTATCTATTTATCTATCTATCATTCTATCTATAAATCTATCTATTTATCTATCTATCATTCTATCTATCTATCTATCTATCTATCTATCTGTCTGTCTATCTATCAATTTATCTCTCTATATATGTAGAAGTTGTTAGAAGGAAAGCAAAGGCAATGGATTTACAATAGACAATGATCAGTTTTATAAATAAATAAACAAACATGTGGGGTGTGCATGTGTGGGTGTACATATATATGTATATGTGTGTGTGCTCTAAGACTTTGAAAGACCAAGATTATTATAAACCTAGTGTTGAGCAGCATCAAAGGGACGCGAAAAATCTGAAGCTGGAAGAAAAACGCCAGTCTAGACATGGTAGCTGACCATATGATTGAAGATGGAGTCATAATGTTGCTGTTTTGATATATTTCATTTATTTCCTGAAATTATAATAAACTGCATTGTTGTTCCCTTCTTTCTCCTTTATCTAACTCTTACTACATACTTCCCCTTGTTCTCTATCAAATTTATGGCTTCTTTTTCTTTCATTGTTGTTATATACACACATGTGTGTATATATGTATATATAATTATATGTGTGTGTATGAATTATATATACATATAAATATATGTATACAAACATTTATATAATCTTAAACATAAAAACACACCTATTCAGTCCATTATGTGAAATGGCTTTTAGATATCAGTAAAGAATTAAGAAGCCTATTTATATGCTGTCTCTCTCTATATATATATAAATATATATGTATACACATATGTATATACATACACATATATACATATGTATATATATATCATTCCACAATTTTTTTGTTTTGTTTTTTTGCTTTTTCTTTTCTTTATTTTAATCATACTTTATGTATATCAATACAATTTAAAATTTAAGTAATAGAATAGAATACTTTTTCCTTTTTTATTAGATATTTTCTTTATTTACATGTCATATGTTATCTCCTTTCCCAGTTTCCTCTCCAAAAATAAAAAGGAAAAAAGAAAAAGAAACTAAAAATAAAACCTGTTCCCTCCCCCCTCCCCCTGCTCAACAACCCACCCTCTCCTGCTTCCTGGCCCTGGTATTCCCCTACACTGGGGCATAGAACCTTCAAAGGACCAAGGACATCTCCTCCCATTGATGACTGACTAGGTCATCCTCTGCTATACATATCCTGCTGCAGCCATGAGTCCACCATGATATAGACAGCTATATCAAGATCCTGTCAGCCAGCACTTGCTGGCATCCATAGTAGTGTCTGAGATTGATGACTGAATATGGGAAGGATTCCCAGGTGGAGCAGTCTCTGGATTGTCCTTTCTTCAGTCTCTGCTCCATACTTTTTCTCTGCAACTCCTTCCATGGGTGTTTTGTTCCCCTTTCTAAAAAGGATCAAAGTATCCATACTTCAGTCTTCCTTCTTGAATTTCTTGTGGTTTGTGGATTGTATTTTGGGTATTCTGAGCTTCTGGGTTAATATCCACTTATCAGAGAGTGCATACCATGTGTGTTCTTTTGTGTTTGGGCTACCTCACTCAGGATGATATTCTCCAGATCCATCCATTTCCCTAAGAATTTCATAAATTCATTGTTTTTCATCGCTGAGTAGTACTCCATTGTGTACATTACCACATTTTCTGTATCTATTCCTCTGTTGAGGGACATCTGGGTTGTTTCCAGGTTCTGGCTATTATGATAAGGCTGCTATAAACATAGTGGAGCATGTACCCTTATTACATGTTGGAGCATCTTCTGGATATATGCCCAGGAGTGGTATAGCTGGGTCCTCTGTTAGTACTATGTCCAATTTCCTAAGGAACTGCCAAACTGATTTCCAGAGTGGTTGTATCAGCTTGCAATCCCACCAGCAATAAAGGAGTATTCCTCTTTCTCTACAACCTCGCCAGCATCTGCTGTAACCTGAATATTTTATCCTAGCCATTCTAACTGGTGTGAGGTAGAATCTCAGGGTTGTTTTAATTTGCATTTCCCTGATGACTAAGGATGTTGAACATTTCTTTAGGTGCTTCTGAGCCATTCGGTATTCCTCAGTTGAGAATTCTTTGTTTAGCTCTGTACCCCATTTTTAAATAGGGTTATTTGGTTCTCTGGAGTCTAACTTCTTGAGTACTTTGTATATACTGGATATTAACCCTCTATAAGATGTAGGGTTGGTAAAGATCTTTTTCCAATCTCTTAGTTGCCGTTTTGTCCTATCGACACTGTCCTTTGCCTTATAGAAGCTTTGTAATTTTATGAGGTCCCATTTGTCAATTCTTTTTCTTATAGCATAAGCTATTGGTATTCTGTTCAAGAAATTTTCCCCTGTGCCCATGTGTTCAAGGTTCTTCCCCAGTTTCTTTTCTATTAGTGTCAGTGCATCTGGTTTTATGTGGAGGTTGTTGATCCACTTGGACTTGAGCTTTGTACAAGAAGATAGGAATGGATCAAATTGCATTCTTCTACATGCTAACCGCCAGTTGAGCCAGCACCATTTCCACAATTTTTAAAGTTTAGGAATTTTAGACAACAAATATACCGTTCAAAGTCAGATTCAACAGGGATAGGTTGGGAGGCCAGAGCATTTATATGAACCAGCACACAGGAATACAAGTACAATTGCTTTTTTGTAAGTAAGTTTCTATTATGAGCAGGCTCTATTATTTTGTTTCCAAATAATAGTCACTCTTCTAACAAAAAGATCCTGTGTTTAAAATCTTTGCTAGTAAATTAAATGAGATGTAATGTGATTATTGTAAACTAATTAGATGAACATTTAGTCAGTATCATGAAACCACTTACTAGTGATTCATCATTTTTATATAAGGGACAACCTTTCAGCTAGGTATTTTACTTGGCTCTGAAAGTGGCTAAGCTTTATTAGAAGCATGGAACTCTTCTCTGTCAACAATGGCTTCTTATTTATCACCTGTTAGGAAACTTATTTTTTTGTTTTCATTGCTGACCAATAATCTATGATATGTAAGTCCTTAGTTGTGAGGTACACTACATTTTTCTGCCAAATATTAAGTCTCAAATTTAGGTTGAAGTGCTCTTTCTGTCACATCAACTATCAGTGAATGGTTCAGTTTCCCTGATCGGCACTTTCTTTGTCTAAGGAACTAAGTTATAACAGTTCTTGATGTTTGTGAAAATAGGAGAATTCATGTGAAAGTAAAATACTTGGCATGTATTTTGATGAAAAATTGTGACTTCTTTTCTAATATAACTGCTCATAAAACAATCTTGAAATTTATATGAAATAAATCAACACTTTCCAGATGAATGAACTAAGCAAATTCAATTAAATGATATCTGTATAATATCTACTTACACATAGTTGCCTCTTAAAACACTGGAGGTTGCTTTCTTTCAGTTAGCATGGGGAAACAACATTCATTCTCAGGACTGACTCACAGGCAGGAAGAGAGATAAGAAGTACAGAAGCTACCTTAAAAAAGAATGTCTGGCTCACAACACCCAGAGGAAGCTTCACTCTCAGGTGCTCTGACACACCCAGGATCAGAGGTAAGCAGGAACCAGCATCTGTCCCAACACTGGGAGTAACTGGGACCAGTTGGACCAGGCACACAGGAACTCTGCCAGCCCAGTGACTTGGGTTCCTTCTGGTCTGTCTGGGCTGGGGTCCAGAGCACACCTTGGGCATAAGCCCTGCAGCCAGTCCCACAACACACAAAGCCACACTCCTAGGTGATCTAACAAGCCCAGGATCCCAGGATCCCAGAACCACAGGATCACAGAGACAGCT
>NW_022196896.1:120534860-120540775 GCF_008632895.1 Mastomys coucha
TCAACAAATCCACACAAACCTAATTCTACCTCTTACAACAAAAACAACAGGAAGTGACAGTTACTTTTTCTTTATATATTAATTTGAAAATTAATATGACCAGCATATCCTAATCAATTGAAATCCAATAATATGAGGAATTGAAAATTTGTTGATTGTCATCCAACGATCTCTCTAATTTGGTAATTTGAGAAATAGGTCCAACATTGTACAATCTATATACACTGTCAGCTTGTTTGTTTGTGACAGTGTCTTGCTGTGTACAACATAAGGATCTTGAAATCTTGCTTCTTCTATCTCAGCCTCTCTATTAGTATTGTTTATTTCATGTTTTTACACTATAATATGGTTTTCAGAACAGCTTATGTATTTCAAAAGTATTTATATACCCAAAAGAAACATAGACAATTAACTAGGGAGGTTGCTTGTAAGAGAACAACAAAGAGTGAGACTGAATGCTTTGCTTGACATTTGTAACTATTGTATCAAGTTTGATGAAGAGGACTTTACTTTATAAGTTACTCTCTCACTGAGATGAATGCTTTTCCAAATTATCACAGCTAATGAAACAAATTCTTACCCTCACCTAATGTCTGTGCCACCCTCCAAGCAGAACCATTGTTCATTGAAACAGTTGGTGAATGACTTTATGGATAGACCATCTTAATACGTACACCATTACTTAAATGAATGTAACCTGTTCTCTGTTGGATGAGAATGAAGTCACTCACTCCATTCAAATAGTTTTGACCATAGCTGGAAGTCTGTATCCAAAAATAGAGCCTACAATTCATTTCTTGGTGCAGCAGAAGTATCAACTCCCAGCTTAGCTACGATGGAGGCAAAATCCTTTGGTGATTTGAGGGTCATTGAAATACAGCCTTATTACAATGAAACCCAATGTCTAAAAATTTTTCTTATTTTGGGCTTGTACCATAGTAAGAGCCAAGGTTTTAAACTCTACTAAATACAAAACAAACAAAAAGACTTCATATATTCATGTTCATTTAAGAGAATACTAGTAGTGGTGTATTATTTTTAAGTATACAGTTAATATGTTTGGAGTTATTTAAAATATATATTGAGAAAAATGTATTTTCACTATTGCTGTAGACGAGCACCTACATAAGACAGTTAAATGGATTTTTTAATATCAAACATCTTCTATAATACTTATTTTTATTATTATAATATGTTATAAATTTTAAGGAATATGACAAAAAAGATATTGTAGGTATTGAAGGGGGGTCTCTGAGAGGAGCAGTGGTACAAAAGGGAAACAAGAATAGGATTCAATTATATTTAATTAAAATATGTTTTTAAATGTTAACAAATTCAGATAAATTGAAATCATGTAGCTTTTCTCATCATAATGCAATAAAAGTTGTTTTTTTTTAAAAAAAAAAAAACAAAGAGTGCTGTGGAGACAGTAATTATAAACAAAGAGCAAGTGAATGACAATGTCAAAAATAAATTTCCAAATAAAATTAAAAAATAAGGCAGCAAACAGTACTTTGAAAGAAAAATGACACTGACCTTCAATACCTGATTTAAAGAAATAATAATGTGTATGTGTTTATATATGCATGTTTGTGTGCATAATATTAAAATGAAATAATCTTTATTACTCATATTTTATAAAATTTATGATGAAACCCTTCATCTAGAGTGATTTATATGTTCATTGGATTCACTGACCTTACTGTTGTGAAGGTCTTGTTTGGGACACTTCCATTAGTGAGTTTTCTCACTGAAAAAAACACAGTCATTAATGAAATTGTTTCTTTTCACATAAATGTACAGAGCCTTTTACTGGAGGCTAATCTGAACGACATTGTCCCAGTCATAGAATTCTCCCTTCTTTTTATGTTATCTAATAGTCTTAATATCTTCCTAGTACATTTTAAACCTATTCCAAAATCGAGCATTTCTATAATGTCATATGCATTTCTGTCACTGTGCTTCACACTGTGCTAAGATTAACTCTTGTTTCTCTTTTGAAATAAGTGCCTTATATTGCATCAGGAATCTATGATATTCCAAATCCTAACAGGAGCAATTTATCATTTAGGTGATGTCTTACATTCTGTTGCTGTAATAAGTACTGTGATGAAAAGAAACGTGTGAGAAAAGTGTTTATTTACTTATGCAACTTGGTCACAGTATATTGAATAAAGCCAAAGATGTGAAATTGGATACACGTACTCAATAAAAACATGTGGAATGATGAGAAAAAAAAAAAAGAATGTCTGGTTAGAATAGGAACAACAGCTTTATCTGTTTACTACCATATTACGTGATAATAACCCAATATCCTTTAAATCCTAATTTTAATAATGGGAGTATAGTCACTCAAATTAATATCATTGTAACTATAGGCTTTTCCATCTGTGTACAAGTTCCCAAGATAATGACTCTGAGACTAAATTATTTGTAAAAAATTGTCCAGGCCAAAAGCTTTGCTTCGTTTACATTAGCTTGTAAATTAATTATCCTGTTTATTTGGGTCTAAGTCATGCCACATTAGCTATCTCTCTTCTGGTTTATGCTACCATCTTCCACAGAGTTGTGTGTAAATCTCTCCCATACCTGATTCTATCCCAGAAATCCTCTGTACAGGAACTCCCACCTCACTATTTCCTGCCTAAGCTAATAGGCCAACAGCATTTAATTGACAGATGATAGTGCCGTGCATTGCCCAAGAGATTCTCTCTATATCATTACATATTATAATGAATCTTTTCTAAGAGGAGTCCTTACATTTAAACTCTGTCATTAAGTTGATAAAACAAATTAAAATAAATAAACATTAAATAATAATACCATTTAAATACTTGGTGATATTGAAAATGGAAATGTAGTACTGTTCTCATAGTACAGCTTCGAGAAACTGCTCTGGCAGGACCCATTATTTAGAAATCTAACAGAAATGTAGAGTAATTTTCTTTGGCACTATACCTACTGTATATTTACTATCTTTCATAATGTTGTTTATGATAACTGGATTACATTTGCATAGATTGACTATATAATGTTTTTAAACACTATTATATGTCTTTTTTCTTTAACTATGAAAATATTTACTTTACACATATTATTTTATAAGTTTTCAAGGAATATAAAAAAATAAAACTTATCAGTTTTTAAAAACATGACAGCATTTTAGAAAGGGAATTAATTTCTTTCATATGTGATAGAAGAATTCTATGACAATAATAAGTTCAGTAGTTCCATGCCAGGCAATACTGAGTATAAATTCTGACAGTATCACATTTTAAACACACTAAAATCTTTTTATTTTCATTTAAAATATGAAATTGTTGTAAGTAGTTGGCAACATTGTGATGATGAAATGAGATAATGTCTCAATGTAGCAATTAGCACATTATGATTCCTCTGTATTTGTAGTTTCTAATTTTAGTGGAGGTGATACAATGGCTGATTCATTGGTAAATAGTCTGAACCTTTTTGTTTTTAAAATTCAAGTCAGAGAATGTCTGAACTTTCCTTTCATAGCAAAGTTCATACTAGGGAAAAGCGTTAATGGTCTTACCACACACTGGATATTACATACTACAATAGCAACCAACCAGGTAAATTGTACAGTCTGGTACAGTAGTGGCATGGCAGTTATAAGGGTAACCAACTGCTTTCTGATTGATTTTTAAGACTGACTGCACTGCAGGGGTTTCTTGTCTGACACTATTAGCTTCATTAACACCATACGATCATGGGGATCATAGGTCCTAGGTTTTACCATGGTACTCCAGAGAAGAGAAATCAGACCTAAAATGTCAGTTTAATTGATGTAAGATGTTTTGTTATTAAAAATGCTTTCCGGAATGCCGTATCCTTAGGTCACCGAGATAAAGTGGAAAGGAAAGACAGACACAGTCCACCTTAAAGACACACTTAACAGACTCAGTCGGTGGAGAAGAACACCCACACTTCCTAGACGGGTGACAAGTCATTGCATACCTGGCTCTCCTCTTCTCTGGGGGGAAGCTTCTAGGGCACCTTTACAAAGAACATGGATGACAGTCACAGAAGTCAGGACTAGGACTGCTGCAAGGTTTCACAGTGATGGAGCAAGTACCTGGCCCTGAATTTCCCCACCTTTAGAGAAGCATCCTTTTGTTATGGTGAGCTTCCTTCAAGCTATCTGAAAACAGTGGGTTCCAGAATTTTCCTTCTGAAGCTTAGAGAATTTTCACAGCAAAAGGGGACAATTTGTAAGAAGACCCACTTTAATAAGATTTTTCCTTTTTTCTTTTTTCTTTTTTTAAGCTTTATTGCATTATGATGAGAAAAGTTACATGATTTCAATTAATCTGAATTTGTTAACATTTAAAAACATACTGTAAGTAAAAAGGATGAACTCACATTCATGTTTACCTTTTGTACCCGAACTCCTCCCAGAGACCCCCTTCATACCTACAATATCTTTTTTGTCATAATCTTTAAAATTTATAAAATATTATAAAAATAAAAATGAGTATTATAAAAGTTGTTTGATGTAAAACAACAATCAACTTAACAGTCTTATGTAGATGCTTGTCTACAGCAATACTGAAAATACATACATTTTTCTTAATATAAATTTTAAATAGCTCTGAACATATTAACTGTATACTTCAAAATAATACATCATTACTAGTATTTTCTTAAATGAACATAAATATATGAAGTGTTTTTGTTTGTTTGTTTGTTTTGTATTTAGTAGAGCTTAAAATCTTGGCTCTTACTGTGGTACAAGCCCAAAATAACAATTTTTAGACATTGGATTTCATTGTAATTAGGATGTACTTCAATGACCCTCACATCACCAAAGGATTTTACTTCCATCGTAGCTGAGAGTTGACAGTTCTGCTGTGCCAAGGAATGAATTGTAGGCACAATTTTTGGATATAGACATCCTGCTATGGTCAAAGCTATTTGACTTGAGTGAATGACTTCCTTCTCAGCCAACAGAGAACAGGTTACATTCATTTAAGAAATGGTGTGTGTATTAAGATGGTCTATCTATAAAGTCATTCACCAACTGTTTTGATGAACAATGGTTCTGCTTGGAGGGTGGCATAGGCATTAGGTAAGGGTAAAACTCTGGTTCATTGGGTGTGATAATTTGGAGTTTCAGAGAAAGAGTAACTTATAAAGTCCTCTTCTTCAAATTTGAAACAGAAGTTACAAACGTCAAGTAAAACATTCAGTCTCACTCTTTGTTGTACTCTTACAAGCCACCTCCCAATTTAATTGTCTACATTTCTTTGGCTGTATAAATACTTTTGAAATATCTAAGCTGTTATGAAAACCATAGTATAATGTAAAAACATGAAATAAACAATACTACTAATAGAGAGGCTAAGATGTCAAGACCATTATGTTGTACACAGCAAGACACTGTCACAAACAAATAAGCTGAAGTGTATATGGATTGTACAATATTGGACCTATTTATCCATTACCAAATTAGAGGGACCATTGGATGATAATCAAAATTCTAGTTCCTAATATTTTTGGATTTCAATTGATTAGGCTATATTGGTAATATTAATTTTCATATTAAGATATTAAGAAAAAGTAATTGTCACTTCCTGTTGTTTTTGTTGTAAGAGGTAGAATTAGGTTTGTGTGGATTTGTTGAAAGATTACTTTCTTGCTTCTTCTAGGGTAGAGTTTTGCTCCTTATGTTGATGTTTTTCATCTATTATCCTTTGTAGGGCTGGAGTTGTGGAAAGATATTGTGTAAATTTTTTTTGTCATGGAATATCTTGTTTTCTCCATCTATGGTAATTGAGAGTTTTGCTGGGTATAGTAGCCTGGGCTGGCATTTGTATTCTTGCAGGATCTGTATGACATCTGTCCAGGATCTTCTAGCTTTCATAGTCTCTGGTGAGAAGTCTGGTATAATTCTG
>NW_022196896.1:120541739-120573872 GCF_008632895.1 Mastomys coucha
GGACTTGCTATGGTGGGAGAATTGGGTTCTGATGATGCTAAGTAACCTTGGTTTGTGTTGCTTATATTCTTATGCTTACCCCACATCATCTGGTTATCACTAGTGCTACCTGCCCTGGCTAAATCTGACTGGAGCCTGTGCTTCCTGTGATCCTCGTTGTGTCAGAACTCCTCAGAGTCAAGCTGTCTCTTTGATCCTGTGATTCTGGGATCCTGTTATCCTGGGCTTGTTAGAGGACCTGGCTGGTCCCAGTTATTTCAGGTGTTGGGACAGATGTTGTGTCCTCCTCACCTCTATTCCTGGGCATGTTAGAGCCAAGATTTAAAAAAAAAAAATAGAGGTAATGAAATGAATAATGCAACAGAGCTTTAGCATTTTTTAATAGTGCTAAACAGTAATTGTCATTTACTATTTGATCTAAAATAGACATAAGAAAAAAATTCCTTCTGTGAGTTTGACAGGACTGTTTAAAAATACTTCTATTCAAAATTATATGGATTAATCATATTAATTATGAGATATTTAAGCTAGCCATCTTCACTCTGAATGAAATTCAATTACTGCAAAATTTGAAAATTTTGAGCAGTGATCTGGTCCAACAAATAGATATTATCAAATAAGAAACTTTTGTTTCCTTCTAAAATTATTTTGAAATGTTGTATAATATTTTTCTGATAATTTTGATGGTTATTTAGATGACTAAGCAAGTTTCATGTTTTGGTATCAAGATGGCTCATTATGTGTACTTAATCTATTAGCCAATACTCATTATAATTTCTTTAAAATTTCTGCTCCCAAAGGTTTTGAATAAAGGCTTCTCAACATTTTTTTGCAAAAGTATAATTATTTACTTAGTAGAGGATTAATATTTTCTTCTTAAGAATTAACTAAACCCTATCCTTTTGCCTTGAGAACTTTTATAGATATTCCAGAAGGAAGACTCAAAGAAATAAGTACAAAAAAAGTAATATTTAAGAAAGGAAAATAAGAAAGTTTAATAATAACTTACTAGTAGTTACAAGACGAAGAACATTAACAACTATATCCTTATAGATATTATAATTTTATTTACATTAAGATGTAAGATATTCCTTATTGCCACATGTGTGAATGTCTTAAATACATATCATATGTGAAATTAAAGATTCATTTATTATTCTATGAACTTAAATAGCATAATATAAAAATAGATGAAATCGATGAATTTTGAGAGGAAAATATTTTAAATTTTATATGACCTACATTATTGCAAACAGATGAGACACGAAGGCTCCTCATAGTGTGATTAAAACCTCATCAGAAACAATGGTGCTACACCATTTTACCTAATGCTTTAGTCTAGAACACAGGAGGGCTAATCTGAAAATACATTCATGTCCATGTTTTCACTGGAAAGTCAGGTAGGAAATCTGCCTACATTTCCATCCTGCCTTATCTTTGTGAAATCTCTCAAGGCCAGAGCAAGCTGTGTGGTCCTGTATCCTACAACAGGTCATTTCTTCTGTCCAAAAATAAAATATGCTTAATCACCCTCAAAATTGATCTTCCATTTCTGCTAAATAGGACATTGTCCTCAATTGGGCACATAAGCATTCTGTTTGCTTTGCCTTTTCTTCTTAATCTGTGTGTAATTTAACTTTCTTGTACTATCTCTTTTCAAATGTTATTGACTTTCTCAAGGGGTTCACAATGACAAAAGTAAAGCCCCTGAACCCAGCAAGTTAATCGAATGCTTGAGTGCTCTTGAACCATGGGAGCACACAAGAATCACTCTACCAAAGGCTGAAGTTGTCTTCCTTCATAAATTCTCAGAGCGACTACTGATTTCCAAATATAGCTGGTCAGAAGTGATATGATTGGCACTATTGCCAACCTTTCTGAAAAGCTCAATTCATCAACATGTATACAAATACATATATTTGAAATATGAAATACACATACATGTTTCAAGAGGCTAAATGTTGTTTGATCTTTTCTCCCCTCTCTCCTTTTCTTTCTCAAGAAAAGTGCATAACTGAGATTTTTAGGAACAGTAAACATGGTCTTAATTTTTCTTACGACTAAGACCACAAAAATAAAATCATATCTTAAAAGTAAAACCCTTTTCCTTAGGTTTGTATCTACTAAAGACAGAGACAAGTGAATGTAATCAAGCAGCTTTTCCCTTCTCATTGCTAAAATGATTTTAAAAAAAAACATAAGTAGCATTTTATGTGGCTTGGAACCTTTCCATTCAGGAAGCTGAGGGAACCTTTACTGAAAATTGCAGAAGAGCATTTCCCATTTCTAAGTCCATTGTAAGAAAAAATAACACCAAGTTGAATTAGAGCCAGCAGCTAGATTATATGATGCGTGGGATTCAAAATATGAGTGATGCATTAGGACATTTGAAAACAGAGTCAGGAGGTTGCTTGTCCATATGCTTTTATCATGATAAATGTCAGAAGATTTTTTAAGTAGAAATTTAAAGTAGAAATGTAGATATTAATATGAAATTTCCTTGCTTTTAACAAAGACTCATGATACTATATGTACTAATACTATATGTACTAATGATACTATACATTTTAAAATCATTGTTGTGATATTTTTGTACGTGTAGATGTCTAACTTTTTCTCTTATTGAAGACAGACGACTCATAAAATGGATCCTGATAGTAGTTTCCACTGTATCCACCTCTCCTAGTTCCTCCCTACGTCTGCTCCCATTCAGATTCACCCTCTTTTTCTCTTTCACTAGAAAAGAAGAGACATCCAAGGGATAACAATCAAGCTTGACAAAGTAAAGTATAATAAAAGAAAGGTCAAAAACTGTCATATCACATTTGGACATAGCAACCCAACAAAAAGAGCCCTAAGAGCTTGCCAATGAATCAAAGATCCATTTTTTCACATAGTCACGAGTCCCATAAAAATACTAGGCTAATAGCTATAATATATAACATAGTATATATAATATGCAATATGATATGATTGCTGCGTCAGTCTCCGTGATCTCTCATGCACCTTGCTAAATTGACCCACAGGGCCTTCTTTTTCTCGTGTTCTTTAGACTGTCCAGCTCTTTTATTACTCCCAAATAATATTTTTATTATTTATTCAGGAATTTTATACAATGCACGCTGATCACCCTCATTCCCCATTCCTCCCAAGTCCACCCTCCTGCCTTCTCCATTCCCCACAAATACACCAAGTGCAATTTGTTTTGCCCATATACTCATTGGAGCATGGTCAAACTCCCAATGGCTAGCCCCTTAAAAATATGTGAGTTCTAGTCCACGTCACCAGAAGCTATCAATTATGAAAGAGCTACACTTTAGCACTTTTATCACATTTTTAAGGGCTCTCTGTAATAATTTCATGTCTGGAGTGTTTCTTCTCTGCGGGCGAAGGCAGGGAGATTGCCAGGGAGGTCTTCCATTTCTCAGGCTCCATTATGAGCGTGCAGTCCTTAACAACACTGCGAACGAACGAATCTTCCTTTCCCCAAGCGGCCAATCGCAGGTCATGGATGTCTACATGGACATCTCATTCTAACTCTCCTTTGGTAAAACAAAAATTAATTCAACTGTGTTTTATCAAAGTTCAGCAAGATACTTATTTCTATTAATACCAAATAAAAGCATATTGCCAAAAGGAAACAAATCTCCATCTTAGTTGGCGCTATTTCAAACCTTGATGATAGGAAACAAGCAACAGTTCATTTAAAAAGTCAGAGGCGGTGTGATGTGTATCTACATGGTAGTCTAAGTACTGAAATTTCAACTGTCTTTATTTCAATTTTGATTGCAGAAAGTTAGAACCAAGCAGTTGAAGAACCTGTGGTGAACATGTAATTTATAGAGTTTGAAGAATTAACTAGGGTGTGCAGGTGGTACTTTCAGATGACAAGAGTTGATCTTCAGACTTTTAAAGTGGGCTAATCCAAGTAATGCTGTCAGGTCAGTAAAATAGGAACAAGGCATAGACAGAAAGGAAACACTTGTGTCAGTTTTGTGTGATGTCTTTTTCTTTTCTTTGAGACAGGGTTTCTCTGTGTAGCCCTGGCTGTCCTGGAACTCACTCTGTAAACCAAACTGGCCTCAAACTCAGAAATCTGCTTTGCCTCTGCTTCCCAAGTGCTGGGATTAAAGGCATGTGCCACCACTGCCCAGATTTCTAAGCAAAGCAGAGGTCAGATCATTTGTCATTTCCATGGTTTTGTCTGACACTGATATGCTCTGATATAGTAAAAGATTTTCACAGTAAATATTCTTTCAAGATTATTAAATGGATAAAATATAAAATCAGTTGATGAGATTTTCTGGCTAGATGTATGTACAAAACTATAAGTAAATACTGGGGGACATAACATAGACTATTAGCAAAACTGGGTCCAAAAAGAGACATAAAAATTAAAAAAGAATGTACTGTCATATATTAGAAAAAATAAAATTAAATGTTCAAAAAGATACTAAAACTGTTAAAAGTAGGAGTTTTGAAAACATGAACAAGTATTTGAGTGGACAGTAGGGATATGAACATAAATTCCAGTGTAAGACTATACAGTCCTTATTGCATGTTGCAGCATCTTCCAGGTATATGCCCAGGAGTGGAATAGCTGGGTCCTCTGGTAGAACTATGTCCATATTCCTGAGGAACCACCAGGCTGATTTCCAGAGTGGTTATACCAGCTTGCAACCCCACCTGCAATGAAGGAGTGTTCCTCTTTCTCCACAACATCTCCAGCATATGCTGTCACCTGAGTTTTTGATCTTAGCCATTCTGACTGGTGTGATGTGGATTCTTAGAGTTGTTTTGATTTACATTTCCCTGATGACTAAGGATGTTGAACATTTCTTTAGGAGCTTCCCAGCCATTTGTTATTCCTCAGATGAGAATTCTTTTTCTAGCTCTGTATTCCATTTTTAATAGGTTTATTTGATTCTCTGGAGTCTAACTTCTTGAGTTCTTTGTATATATTGGATATTATGCTTCTAGTGGATATAGGATTATTAAAGATCTTTTTCCAAACTGTTGGTTGCTGTTTTGTCCTATTGACAGTGTCCTTTTCCTTACAGGCTTTACAATTTTATGAGGTCCTATTCATGATGTACTTTGTTCATAGCAGCCTTATTTATAATAGCCAGAAGCTGAAAACAACCAAGATGCCTCTCAACAGAGGAATGGATACAGAAAATGTGCTACATCTACACAATGGAGTACTATTCAACTATTAAAAACAATGAATTTATGAAATTCTTAGGGAAATGGATGGATCAGGAGAATATCATCCTGAGTGAGGTAACCCAACCACAAAAGAACACACATGGTATGCACTCTCTGATAAGTGGATATTAGCATAGAAGCTCAGAATACACAAGATACAATCCACAATCCACAAGAAACTCAAGAAGGAAGACCAGAGTGTGAATACTTTGATCCTTCTTAGAAGGAGGAACAAAATAATCATGGAAAGGTTGGAGAGACAAAGTATGGAGCAGAGAATGAAGGAAGGACAACCCAGAGACTGCCCCACTTGAGAATCCTTCCCATATACAATCACTAAACCCAGACACTATTGTGGATGCCAGCAAGAGCTGGCTGACAGGAGCATCATATAGCTGTCTCCTGAGAGACACTGTCTCTCATACAGATACATACTAATACAGAAGTAGAGGCTCACAGCCATCCGTTGGACTGAGCACAGGGTCCTCAATGAAGGAGCTAGAGAAAGGACCCAAGGAGCTGAAGGGGTTTGCAGCCCCATAGGAGGAACAACAATATGAACTAACCAGTACTCTTAGAGCTCCTAGATACTAAACCACCAACCAATGAGTACACATGATTGGGACTTATGGCTCCAGCTGCATATGTAACAGAGGATGGCCTAGTAGGTCATCAATGGGAGGAGAGGCCCTTGGTCCTGTGAAGGCTCTGTAACCCAGTGTAGGGGAATGCCAGGGCCAGTAAGCAGGAGGGGGTAGGGTGATGAGCAGGGGGAGGGGGGAGGGAATAAGGTTTTTTTTTTTTCAGAGGGGAAACCAGGAAAGGGGATATTATTTGAAATGTAGATGAGGAGATTATCTAATTAAAAAGAAAGAAAGAAAGAAAGAAAGAAAGAAAGAACAAACAAAAGAAAGAAAGAAACAAAGAAAGAAACAAAGAAAGAAACAAAGAAAGAAACAAAGTGCCAAATGTAGACCCAAGAGGTGGGGATGTTCCACAGCCCTCTGTGCACCTTTCCAAAACCAAAACCAACGAAACAACCAAACAAACAAAAAACTACACAGTCATCATTACACTCTTCACTGTGCTAGATAATAACATAAGAGTACAGTATAAAAATTTTGCAGAGTTTACACAATGTGATAGATGTTAGATATTGGAGGAATGATATGACACCTGTGATTAACATATAAAAATAACTGAGAATTTTTGTTGAATAGTATTATATGGATTTGACACTAGATAGAGTCATCCTTAATGAGAGAACCACAAAAGATAAAATATCTCTATTGTTGTAACTCTCACACTCAAGGCCAAGGAACAACATGAAAGAGGAGATACAAAGGGTATACTGGCCAGAGGGATGGGCAGGCTGCTGTGAAATTGTCTTTTAGAAGGAACACCCCTAAGCTTTCCTCTGCATGACTGCCTAAACAAGAACTGAGCAAGGATAACATTAAGAGAGATCCACAGTGGATAGGGAAAGTCTAAGAGACCTCAACGCTATACAAAGAACTACAGGTGCCTAAAAAATTTATGTGAGCAAAATAATAGTGTTCTCTGGAAGACACTAAATGCTCATCCCTGAAAGCATGCATACAAGTAACATGATGCATACTGCACAAGTTGTATGTTTGTCTCTCTCACACACACATGTACGTGTGCATGTGTGAGTGTATGTGTGTTTTTGAGCTAATCTGATATTTCAAGACTATGCCCTTCAGACATTTTAAAATAGTAAATTCATTCAGAATTCTGTAAATTAGAAGTGATATGATCAAGTGATAATGGTTTTCTGCTGTCTTTGAAATAGGTTACTTGAGAATAAAGATTGATTTTCATATATAAAATTATGTTTATAGGTCTGTGCTATACTCATCAGATGGTAGAGTCTTGCTTATTTTAAGAATGGAATTGACATGAAAGGGAGGGTGGTCAGATTTTGGTCTGGGGTCTTGTAAAAGATAGCACAGCACCTCTTTTGAATGGCCTAGGATTTCTCATGATCCATGTTTCAAGTAGTGTATTTTATCCTCTTTCATTGTTAAAGTCTGACAATTACAAATAGGCTGTAATAGCATCAGTCCCTAGTTGTTTTGGAATGATTTCTCTATTGTTTGTAATATTTTATTCATTTAATTTTATAATATCAGTAATACTTTATTTTATATTAAAATTATCAATATTTATTTTCTTTAAAAATTAATTACAAATACTGGATCATTTGTTAATTTAAACATGCATTGTGTGCTGTGTTTGTAGAACATTATTATTATTAATAATGTTCCCAAATGTATGAAAGTAAATTTACTTGTGAAGTGTCATAAAATATAACTAAGAACATTTCATTAATCATACCATCTTTGCTTAATCAATAAAATATAATTAAAAATGTGCTTTCTTAAATTGCACCAAGAGCCTCCTATGCTGTGCAAGTAAGTGCCCAGCCACTCAGCTACTGTGTCAACCCAATAACATATTTTCTCAACAGTTGTGATTGTGTTTAGACTGCCCTCCTGATGTTAGATGGACAAAGCAGGTTTGATTTTTAGGCTAACCTAATCGTGTTAGGTGGGCAGACCAGCTTCTTTGTTTGTAGTGACAGTTAATAGCCCTGTGGCCTCATTGTTTATGGGGTATAAGCAAGGTACCCAAGTGAAATTTAGGAGACACCTTGCAGGAGTTGGTTCTCTCCTCCCATCATGTAGATTTAAAAATTGAGCTCATATCATCAAACTTAGCAATAAGTATTTTTATTTACTGAGCTGTCTTTTCAACTCATTTTTTTCCTTGAAAATTGTTACAATGATTCTTTTCCTACATATTTTTTGTTAGGAGAATAGTTTAAATTAAAATTTCTCTTTCCTACTCTTCATTTTCTCTGTTTTTCATTCATTCATTCATTCATTCATTCATTCATTTGACTTAGAAGAGCATAGTTGTTATGGTGGTAAAATGGTGTAAACTTACACCTTTATATGCAAATATTGTTGGATTAAAGTAGCATAAAGCAAAATAAAAACAGAATGTTTTCTTCCCTTAGAAAATAATTTATTGGATGAACCCCAATTATCTCAGATGATTTCACAATTGGGTGTGAAGCATGATAGGCCTCTTCTGGCTGCAAGAAGAGCTGAGACAACAAAATTGGTGGTGGTAATAAGAAGAAATAATATCAATGAGATAGTTAACAGTTAGAATCTGATGTATTCCTAAAAGCCTCACTCATATTGAAGACTCACAGTGTTTTGTAGATATGGAGTCTTAGGAGGTGGGCATTGGTTGATCGATGCAGATCATTTTGAGCAGACCTTTGGAAACTGTCCACACACCAGTCCTTTAATGCTGTCTTTTCTTCCTAATCTGCCCAATGTCAGAGCTTTGCGTCATGATCTCACCACCATGACCTTCACCGTGTCTGCCCAAACATGGTAAATAGAATGTTAGTTCCCTTCACTTGTATCTACTAGGAAATTGTTTGTGATAACCAGAAAACAGTTTACATCATGGTTTGTGGATACCCTTAAACTCGGTCATATAATTTGTATGATACTGGATATTCTTTGTGGAAGGAATGTGGAAAAGCTAAAATATGGGTTAAAGAAACTTTAGAATGTGCAAAAAAGAGAGTCTGGTGGCCCATTTTAGTGGAAGATGAGAAGCATAGAATGCTGGTAGAAATGTAGTCAGTGGAAAGTGTGCCAATAAAATTTCACAAATGACAAGCCCCTTCAGAAAATGTACTAGAATTCATTATATTCTGGCAAAAAATTATAACTATGCATTGCTCCTGTCCTCAAAACTGTCACAAAGTTAAGCATGAAAGTTATGGACTTAGCTATTTAGAAAACAACTTTTGGGACATTATAATATTCAGATTCTGTCACAATCACTCTTCTTTCCTTTTAGCTAAGTTTACGGTGTGACTTGAGAACAAAGAATAAAGTAGACAGAGTTGAAACAATGTGCTTAGATGAGACAGAGGGCATGGGCATGATTAATGTCACAGTAAAACAAGCACTACAAAAAAGCCATAACTATAAAAGACATTGGTGGCATTAAAGAGACACAGGGTACTTTGCATTTGGACAACAAGAAAGATGCTTTGAAGATAAGACTCACCCCCATGGAAGTCTCCAATGTCTGAATACACAAACCAATTTGAGAAACTTCCACTAACTTTGTTCCAGGTTTAACCCCCAAACACTCATGACACAAATACAGATATGTTAGAAGGGGACTTAGCATCTTTTTTAGCTGCCAATGGAAACCGAAATGATTCATGTTGGGATAATTTTCCAGAAATGCAAAATGGAAGAATTATGGAGTCTCGGAAGCTCAAGCCAGGTCATTCTTAGCAGGGTTAAATTCCCCAAGAAAAACCCCAAAGAAGGCTATGCACAGATCTTAAAAATGAGGCCTCCATTACAGTAGTATATACAATTTCCACCAATGAAAAATACAGTAATGTATAACAACTCAAGAGAGAGGCTGCATTTGCTTCAAATGGGAAGTGTATATGACCAGGGTTTACTCAGCACATTGGAATTCAGATGTTACCACATGTTTCAAATGTCAGAAAGAAAGCAGGTTCAGTGTTTGTCTTCCATTATACTAGTTTTAATTTGGTCCCAATATTTCCTGATGCTTCCCTGTCCTTCCATGTTGGAGTATAAATGTTTATTTTGTGACATGGAAACATGTTATCTTCATTTTGATTTTTACCAAGGAATAGTACTGGGGTTTAGTCTCTGTAAGCATGAGGCTTTATTTTTTCATGGATCATTGTATATAGGAGGTGACTAAGGTTAGGGTTTTAAAAATTATGAATGCTGATCTTCTAGTCTTTTTTCTCTGACTTTTAGTTGGACAAGCTGTATAGAATGTATGTAGCCTATGCTACATTTCAGCATGGTCCTAAGCTCTCTTTCATGCTTTCTCCACAATGATAGAATGCAGGGACTCTATCATCTATTATTATTTTTAATAATAAAATAAAAATAAAAATAAACCTTTCCATTAAGTTGTTTTTCATCAGGAATTTGGCTCTAGCAACATAAAATAACTAATAAATCTTATATGAAAATAAGCATCCTTTATAGACAAGAGGACTCAAGCATCAAGAAAAATTAAATACATATAGTCAGCATTTTGACAGTGTTTTTCTCTAAAAAGAAATACAGTTATATGATTGATTCAAGACCCTATTATTTTGTATATGGAATTTTTGTGAAAGAAATATCGGGGCTTATAGTAAATTCAACAAAAATAAATTGAGTTTCTATCATGAGCCAGATATTCTTCATGGAGTCACTTTAAAACATATTCAATTGATCAGTCATGATTCATGTCATGAATGAAGTTAATACTTGAAAAAAAAAGAATATTGGCAAAGGTTCTTATATCCAAGAAACAAAGGAATATTGTAAAGTGACTCTACCACAGTAGCAATAGAACACCTACATACTTATGTAGACCTACAAGAACATAAAGAACTAATTTATTCTCTCTAGCATGAAAGGTCAAATAAATTGAAGATAATATGATATCAAAGAGTAATATGATTTTTTTCAAGTGGGTCAAAGTTTTATAGAACACGCTTGGCTGAAGCTATTCATTTTTCTAACAGATGTATAAAGACGTAGATTGATAACTTTTTTACAAATACTTTCATGGTGACGATTTCAAAAGTATATTTTGTGGTCTATATTCATTGGTCTATTAAACTTCAGTCTTCCCATATATTCATTACTTAGTTTGTCATAATTATAATTTGAAGAAATTTCCAGAAAGTATATTAGTGTTGGAAATGATAACTCTATGTGTAAGATAATAATTGAACACTCTAATGATGATTTGGAGGCTGTCAACATGGTTCTCACTGTGTCATCTCTCATATCCTAAGATATAAAGCACTAAAGACTATGCAATGGGTCTATGAGATGCACAGCCACCTTATATTCCTCCTTATATATTGCCATCATACACTTTATGCCCCCAAGATGACACCCTATGTCTGCTGTCTATTCATTTGAGTATGAATTCATGTAATATGCAGGAATATCAGGACTGAATCCTTCACACCATCCTCTGTTTCTATTATATTTCAAAGATTTAAGAAAGTGGCTTTTATTTTATTTCATTTAATTTTGAATATTGTGTCTTAGATAAAAATAGTAAAAAGATATGAGTAAAAATGAAAAATTTCACCTATTGCTGCAATTCTAAAAATATCCTAAGATAGGTATCAATATAACCCACAATTTACATCTCAAAGAGACTAAGATATAATTTATTCTGGAACCAAATATCATTGATCATGGCCTAAGAAAACGTATTTAGGCTATCCCAAGTCCAAGTTTCAGCTTGGTATCGATTTAATAATTTCCATAGATCTGAGGCACTGAGGGTCTTTGACATGGCTGTACCCTCTGGTTGACAAGTCGTCCTCTAGTTCCCTGGCCTATTCAGTCTAAGTTCATGGCCACATGAGCAATATTGGAATAGGTTCCATTACATTGGGTGGGCCTTAGATCCAATTAGATAATTGTTTCACTCCCATACACTTAATCACCGTATCACACTAGCACCGTTTTCATTAACTTGGGAATCATAGCTACATTTTATATGTGTGAATTCAACGATCCATATGTGAATTTAAAATACATTCTGTATTTTGAAAGGAAATGACATGTTTATATAACAGAATGTTGATACTATAGTAGTCAGTCAACTTTTTGCAATTAGACAAATCCTATAGTCCTTTAAATATTAGATATATTTAGTTATTTTGAGATTGGTTAATAGACCTAATCTTATTTTGGTCACCAATGGCTCTATATTCATATTATCACAACTCTTAAGTGTAGCCTCCAGACTAATGCCCACAACTTTTCTCTATATATTGGGTCCTTATTCTATAACTCCAAATGCTTTTTAATAATTCTATTTGAAGATGTTATATTTTTCTAAATTGATTTATGTATTGAAAGTTTGGTACCCAGCTGGCGGCATATGGCGGCAATTAGATCATGAGTGTACATCCATTCATGGCTTTTCATTCTGAATGCATTACTAAAGCTTGGCACTGGTCAGAGAAAATTACTAGGGCTATGCCTTTGAAACATTTATTGTGTAACTGGTTGTCATTTCTCTCTTTATCTCTTGGTCTTATCTCTCATTGTCTCTGCCCCTCTCTTTCATTTATGCATGTCTACATAATAACTCTTTCTTCACTCTCACTGGCTATAGGGTAAGTAACACTGCCATATCATGGGCCATCCCTCTCTGTTCTGCTTTACCTCAGTTTCAAAGGAAACAATCAATAATCCGTGAAACCATTGGCTATATCCTCTGAGAACAGGAGTTCAGAGAAACCTCTTAAGTTCTTTGTCTTATGCAAATAGGAAATAGGATATTTAAACACTCTAATGCTCAAAATTCTAAGGATTAAAGATACAAGTAAAATCATTCTTCTGTCTTCAAATAAATTAAAATTTCCTGTTTTATATCCTTTACTCCTCGACACTGTCCACACATAAAAGATGTGACTTGGGGCCACTTACTCCAGTGAATGAAATACGTAGAATTCGCTAACTATGAAGGGCTAATAACAATTGTATTTGACACATTCATGTGATAGTTCATGTTATATTATCATAACATAAAATTTAACCTCATATTAAAAATCTGGTAAAAAGTAAGCCTTCGACCAAGCAAATTATACATGCATTAGACAAACTCTTATAGCTTTTTACCTACCATTGTACAATGAAAGTGTGTGTGTGAGTGTGTGTGTTTGTGTGTGTGTGTTTTAAAATAATCTAGAAAAAAATCATAATTTTACTTTTTTATGTTTAAACTGTGCTTCTATTTGGTAACTACTTTATGGCCCTATATATTTAATTTATGAAAAATTTGTATGCATATTACATCAAAAATAATTGCATTGTTATTTGAGTAAATAAATTTTCAGGAAACCTTAACAGTTATGTTAAAACATTAATTATAACATTTGTAAAATCAAAGAAAAATTGAACTTAATAGTATCGAAACTTGTAGCTTCTATCAAGACAATACACATAGTGACAAACTTATTTTCAATTATATTTGAATAACAAGCTGTTACTCAGTAATTGTGTTATATGAAAGGCATATTCATGTTTTTAAAATCCTTTCTGTTTCCAATTTATTGGTATCAGAATCCACAAGAAAATATGGTAAATAGACATTTACACTTTGTCTGATAGTAAATCAAGTAGTTGGTTATCTACGTGACATTTTCTATGTAAAATAAGTGAAGGGTTGTTGCTAATTTTGTTATCATCTTGAACATGTTGCTTTCTCCTTTAAATCACATTTCTATCATCACTTGGTCCTTAAATTAGTTAAATTTTAGAAGGTGGATAGGCGCATTCCATTTGTGAAATGGCTGCCTAGCATTCACATAGACTTAGGCTCACACACACTATAAACCAGGAAGGATCAGAGAACAGCCTTGTAACCAGAGCACCTGAGAGTAAAGATAGAAAGAACCAGGATCATCGGATGTTTCCTGGCATCATCAGCTGCTCTGGGAATTCTAGGCCATCAGGAATATACAAGTGTGACCTCCTCAAGCTCATATACAGATGGAGAAGCAAACAAGCAAAGATGAATAGTGCAGCACAGAAAGCAGATCAGAGTAACAACACAATTTTTCTTTTTGTGTTTGAAAGGTAGTTTTTGGTTTTTATTTTCATTCATCTTATGTGCATTAAAATGCAATAAATCTGAAAATAGGGTTCATGGGACATTGATTTAATCAACTACATCTGTCCTCATTATTTGTAACTGATTCAAGAATGTACATTTAATGTAACTGAAATATTTAGTATAGTGGCAATTTTCCATGCTGTGAATATTTAAATAATTTTCTTCTCTCATATACATCAAAAGTGTTGCTTTCAATGAGAAACACATTAAAGTTTAAAACTTGGAATAGACTTCATGATATGTTAGGATTCAAGATTGCTAATTGTATCTGAAAATCAATTGTAGTTCTAACAGATCTCCATCTACTTTTCTGTGTGACTATCTCTCTTTAAGTATTCACATGTTTACATTTACATATTTACAAATGAGTTATGTTTACATATGTGTAAGTTAAATATGTATCGTGACACCTATTTTAAGGACCATTTCACATGATTGTGAAGACTATTGATCTCAAGTTCTCCAGGATGATTGGAAAGTTGAAGGCCCAAAACGATGACAGTTAGTCCCCTCCAAGACTAGGGCAAAACCCAAAGAGAGCTGATGCAGTACCAAGTTAGCAGAGCTGAGACACACAAATTTTTTTTTTTTTAATTTCAGTCAAATGCAAAGGCAGTGAAAGAGCTAAGTGTGTTGTTTGAAGGCTAGAAGGTGCAAAGTAGTTAACCTTTGTTCTGTCCTGGTATTGTTTGCTCTGTAGAAATCTCTACTGTATGAAGTATACTCCACTAGCACGAGAAATACTTATGAGTAAAATTTATCAGGTTGTTAATTAATATATGTTAATAAAATGCTCTGTAAAGGACATTTTGTAATACAAATAAATATTGTTTTTTATATTTTTACTTTATCATCACTAATAGTATAAAATGAGTACAATTAAAAAGTAATATGAAAGAAAATATAACAACAAGAATTTCTTGTTTTCTGACACAGTGAAGTAAACTGAATAACCGGACCATGGTCTTTCACTCCTTACATTCACATCTTCACAACACAGACTGAACTTGAGTTCTAAGTGATTGTATTTTCATCGACTTTCTTTTAGAACATCACTGTTTTGATGACTTGGTTGAACTGTAGACTTTAGTGTGTGCTAGTACACAAATTGTGAGTCTACAGTTCATTTTCCCTAGTGATGTTCTTTTGTTCTTTTGAAAAATCTTCTTCTTATTATGGTTATTATTATTATTATTATTATTATTATTATTATTATTATTATTATTTATTGTTCTCCTGCTCATTTCTTCTCTTCCTTTTCTCCTCCTCCTCGTAATTTTTTTCTTTTTTGGTGATGGTGATGGTGGTGGTGGTGGTGGTGATGGTGTGTGTGTGTGTGTGTGTGTGTGTGTATGAGAGCGAGAGAGAGACAGACACAGAGACAGAGAGACAGAGAGACAGAGAGGTGGAGACAGAGAGGACTTCAAGCTTACTATGTGAGCAGTTTGTGGCTGATATGGTGAAGAGTGGGATGCAAGGAGAGCAGGGGCATCTTTTAGGCAGAGCCATCCTACTCTCATATCACCATACCATCAGCTGGTGAGAGCAGGGGCATCTTTTAGGCAGAGCCAGCCTACTCTCATATCACCATACCATCAGCTGGTGAAATGCTTGCTGTTTTTAGCTAGTGAATTTGGAATGGTTTATTAGGTAGAAAAACAAACTGATACAGATATTGAAAGAGGTTACCCAATTTTATCACATAGGCAATCTAAATGAAATTCTACCCTATAACAAATGGATGTGATTAGTTTAGTAAATTAAAATCTGAATTTTTCATTTCACCAAAATGAATTAAGTCAATCATAGGTACCACTCTTAGTCCTTTATTGTCTAAGCTCACATGAATATATGCCATTGACTTTTCAACTTCTAACCCTGCTAGCTACACACTGAGAGGTTACTCAGCTTAGTTTGGGAATGGCGACTGTAAAATGTTCCTGCTTTACACTGCTTGTCACTTTTCAGTTCCACACAATTGTCAGAATTGTCCCAAAAAGGACCGCAATTTTTCATCAAAAAATGTTTTTCTGTGCTTCAGGCAGATGGAGGGTGAGTCAGCCTCAGAGGCCTTGCTTCGCCTTTCATGGTGCCCCTCCTGTGTGGAGACTTCGAGAGTGTTGTGTACAGCAACTAGTGAATAGTAATAGAAGCAAAATTGCCTGCCTTATTGTCTAATGTTAATTAAAGCCAAATGTCCTTCCCACAAGGCAGCTAATGTACTTTAATTATTTGGATTTGTGCAGAAGAGACAAGAAGGAACATGGAACTATTAAGGGGGAAGAGTACATGTTATACCAACAACTCTTCACAATGTGAAATGGCATCATTTTCCCTCCATGTAACTTGAATACTTGTCAAGCAATCTACTTCATCTATTTAAACAGCACATTAATTTTTTCAGTCATATAAAGTTAGGATTATGTTTTTTGTTGAGTTTAACCTTTTCAATTAAAATCAGTTCAAAGCTATAGTGTGTTTTTACTGTTTTGTTTTGGAATAAAATTTTAACATAATGAATGCTGCATTACAGAATGAAGAGCTTTGAAAGCTATAAAGACTAGATCAAATGTTCTTGTTTTCTATTTAAAGTTGAAAAATACCTTAAAGATTATTTTTGTGTCTATTAAGCTGGGATAAAAAAAAGATCTATAAGACTAAGGAGTGAGGTAAAGGTTTGGTAAAACACCTATAAGGAGAACAATTAGGTCTCATGTGATTTTTGCCATAATTTTCCAGATTTAGGAAACAAATAAAATCCCTGGAAGTCAGTCTTCTCCTAGCAGCCTTCAGATGGAGATGTAGAACTCTCAGCTTCTCCAGCTCCATGCCTGCCTAGATGCTGCCATGCTCCCACCTTGGTGGATAATGGACTGAATCTCTGAACCTATAAGCCAGTCACAATTAAATGTTCTCCTTTATAAGAATCACCTTGGTCATGGTGTCTGTTCACAGCAGAAAAAGCTTAACTAAGACAGATGGTTCAGCAGTAAAGGGCGGACACTCATTCTCTAGATGACTGAGCTTGGTTCTAAGAACCAAAAGAGCCTTACATCATACAGTTTACAAGTGCCTTTAACTTCAGCTCTGTTGCTAATGGACTACGTGGGGACCTACACACACACACACACATACACACACACACACACACACACACTCACTCACATGCACACATAAACACACATACAGACACACACATGCACACACATACACACACACACACACACACACACACACACACACTTTTTCAAGGACGGTGATTCCTCCAGAAGTTCTTTTATTGTTCAGGATTGTTTTAGCTGTCCTGAGATTTTGTTCGTTTGTTTTTGTTTTTCCATATGACATTGAGAATTGTTCTTTCAAGGTCTGTAAAGAATTGTGTTGGAATTTTGAAGAAGACTTCATTGAATCTATAGATTGCTTTTGGTAAGATGGCCATTTTCATTATGTTAATCCTACCTATCTAAGAGCATGGGAGATCTTTCTGTCTTCTGATATCCTCCTCAATTTCTTTCTTCAGGGACTTGAAGGTTTTGCCCTATAGATCTTTCATTTGCTTGGTTAGAGTTTCATTGAGATATTTTATATTATTTGTGGCTATTGTGAAGGGTGTTGTTTCCCTAATTTCTTTCTCAGCCCATTTACCATTTGTGTAAAGGGGGGCTGTGGATTTCTTTGAGTTAATTTTGTATCCAGCCACTTTGCTAAATAAGTTGATCAGGTGTAAGAGTTCTGTGGTAGAATGTTTGGGGTTGTTTATGTATCTATCATACCATCCACTAATAGTGATACTTTGACTTCTTCCTTTCCAATTTGTATCCCCTTGATCTCAGTTGCCTTATTGCCCTAGTTACAACTTCAAGCACTACATTGAATAGATAGGAAGAGAGGAGGCAGCCTTGTTATGCTTGCATACAGGAAACTAGCATAACTGTCCTCTGAGAGGCCCCACTGAGCAACTGACTGGAACAGATGCAGGGACCCACATCCAAACACTGGATGAAAGTTGGGGGAAGGATTTAAGGCCATGAAGGGGTCACCAACTCCACAGGAAGACCAACAGAGTCAAATACACTGGACCCTTGGAGACTTTCAGAGATTGAGCAACCAACCAAAGAGCCTACCTACATGGAGTAGTCCGAGGCTCCTGTCACATATGTAGTAGCTGTGCATCTCAGTCTCTATAGATCTCCCAACAACTGCAGAGACTTGATGCACCAGGATAGGTGACTACCCAGCACCATATCAGAGGTGAAGAGGAGGGGGTTGGGGGAGAGACTCTGCTGGAGAAGACTGGGAGTAAAAGGCAGTGATGGGGATGTAAAATAAATAAATAAATAAATAAATAAATAAATAAATAAATAAGGAAAAAATAGGATGATATTCTCAATAGACTGACAATCATGAGCACAGTATTCCTTAATGAAATATCCGGCACATACATTAAATAAGGTTTCTCTTAGCAAGTACCAGGTGAATAGATCAGTTCTTGAGACTGTACTGTTTTATAACTGTTTTATAACTGTTTTATAAGATCACCCATGAAATATTAGTATACCAAAAGCAGAAGCAACCATGTCAGGCAAAGGTCTGGACCTGGATAATGTACTGTAAGTATTTTTCCTTCCTTCCTCCCTTCCCCCCTTCCTCCCTGCCTCCCTGCCTCCCTACCTCCCTGCCTCCTCTCTCTCTCTCTCTCTCTCTCTCTCTCTCTCTCTCTCTCTCTCTCTCTCTTTTTCTTCTCTCTCTCTCTCTCTATTTCTTTTCTTAACTTTTTTTTGGTCGTGCCAATGGCAGTAATACATTCAAACCCATAGCTGGCATACCCTGAAGTAGTATGCACCTATGGACAGAGGAACAGACAGTTTAGCTATGAGTACCTAGGGCAACTGTGCCCCTTTAGAAAACTGACTTCAATGCCATTTTGAAAATAAATATATGTTGTTGTACTAGATGTACGAAATATCAAGCTCCATCTTTGGATCAGAAAGCTGAAATATTTTGAAAATTATACCTATATATACGACCTGAAACAAAGTGTACAAAGAAGGGTCATATTGTGCAAAAAGGCAGAATGATGATAAAATACAGAGAGAAGGATTGGAATGATGTTGACTGTGTTTATGGAAGACACATAGCATTCTGAGACCTCTGCACTCATTTGGTGGGCTGGTGGACTGCAGATAAAATTTTAAATGTATTCAATATTGAACTAATCAGATAGTCTTACAAAAGAAAAAACTTTATTTCGCATTCTCAGATCAAATCTGATGAAAGGCCGAGTTCCCCTCAGTTATAAGGTTATCTACATAAAATGTTTCAAATTAAAATTTCTCCAGAGTAGAAGATCTCATGACTCTAATGTACAGTTTTCTAGCTTTTTAAACTCACAGGCTATATGCAGAAAGCATGTATCCTTGGTCAGCTGCTTCAATTGAGTGATGATGAGGACTTCTTCAGTGTCCTATTGGAGTTGTGGTGCTTGACAGTTCTCACTGTTTTGCTTCTCTGCTTGCCACCATTATCTCAGAATGCCTCAAGAACACTAATATGAGGAGTCTATTGAAGCTCCATTCCTCAGAAACACCAAATTGAATCTATGTGCATAAAATATCTCGAATAGGTCAATACCTATAACCTCTGCAAGATTTTTGGTACTCTTTGACTGTTTGATATGCAAAGAAATTAGTATTCTTTTAATCTCATGTTTATTTTCTTGAATAATTTATCTGGTTAACAAATGAGAATAAATATGAATATGAATATAAGTAAAGGGGCTAGTTATTAAAAATAATGAAGCCTTTTTAGAAATTTTTGCATAGAAAGCTTAAAACCATTACCTCTACAACCAAAGTGGAGAAACCCATTTTCATTTAACATAGATACACTATGCTGAGTCATTTTTTTACATGAATCAGTTTATAATGACTTATACCTATGTGTTTTTGCAATTTTGAATAATAATTGAAATTATGTCTTAATAAGGTAAAAGTTTTTGTCTAAAATAATAGCTTACTGATGTTTTACATAATGTTAACTGAGTAACTCTCAGTAAAGCTTTGCCTATTGAATACCCACTTAATTAGACACATAGGAATCTTTGATCATAATTAAAAAGAGAAGTTTTCTTTTAGCACATCAGAGTAGCATAGCTAGGATGTTTAGAAAACTACAACTTTGACACTCTGGAATTTTATGACTATATTTTAACCATAAGGTAAAGTTAAGGACAAGACAGAGATGAAAAGAGACATCTGGTCCCCGTGTTCCTGGGACTCTAATCCAATTGCTGGCACCTGAAGAGAGCAAAGGAGATGGTCTTTCTATGTCTTAGAGATGTGTTGTGCGAGCCATGATCTCAAGCAAACACAAGTGAAGTAAGAGTAAATGTGACTGGATTTTGCCACTTTCAAATTCTAATTCGGTATGTTTGCACCCAGTGATTGCAGACCTGTGGAGCCAGGCACAAAAACACTTAAGAGCAATTATTTGCTCACTAAAATAATTTTATAAAGTAAACTGAATCTTCAGCCCTTAAATTAAAAAATATTGACACAATGCCAATTCTGAATATTCATGTAAAGTATATAGAATTAAAGGTATCTTGTGGTAGTTTTATTTATTTGAGTCACACTCTCAGGAGCACCTCACCAGTAGTCTTTGATTGCTGTCAAACACACTCATGCATATGTTCACGCTTACCATGAGGACAGGGTCACATCACATCCAAGTTAACATTCTATACTATCAGGAGATCGGTTTCATTTTTACCATGACATGGTGTGTGGTAAAAGGCTGTCATGTGCTTTGCAGATTAACAGAAACATGTCTTTTGTTCTTTAAATTTTAACTTATTTCTCTTCATACACCTCTCCAACAACACAAATAAATAAATAAATAAATAAATAAATAAATAAATAATAAATATAAAGTGGATGAACAACATCTCTGGGCAAGTAGAGAGTACATCAAAGAGAAGTGAATCAGGTTCAAATAAAGTGCAAAACAGAGAAGAACCCAGACTCACACTTTACATGTTGTAGCCTATTTGCTTCTTTGACTCAAGCTTAATAACCCAAGATTAATTAATTCAAGATTAATAACTTTCATTTGCAAAAAAATACAGCCAGGAAATTGAGATGCAATTTTTTTGTCTACCTCTCTAACTTTTTGCATATATCAAGTGGTTAATTTATAAATTGTTTTATGATTACTGTTTATGTCTTACCTGACAAAAGCAACTATATAAAATAATAAATGCAAGAAAATGTTTGTATTTAGGTCTGAAGGTTTAAGTATGTCCACAAAGACACAAGATTTCTATAAAAATCAAAATGTATTTCTGAAAACAACCTGAGGTAAAGAAATAGAGAATTCTGGCATTTCACAAGCTTGCTCTCAGATGCAGTTCTGAACTTCAGGAATTTTAAATCATTCCTCTAATTCTCAGATGAAACAAGGCTCAGTGAGGCAGCATTCTTCATTAAGAAACACTTAACTCACTAATGATCTGGGCCAAGTGGAGAATGAAGAAAGGCAATTTCAAAGAACACAGCATCTTTTTAAAAGAAAAATCACTTGTTCTCCATACAAAATGAATAATTTAGATGGCCATTAGCCACAATCATCATAGGTGGGCAAAGGAACATGGAGAATTGTATAATTTCATGGATGCTAATTGTATTTTGGTGGAGGAAAAAGGATTCATGTGCTTGGTGAATTGAACGGCAATAATAACACAAAATAACTATTTGGCTGCTTGTGAACTCATTAGAGCTTTAAATTACATATTGATCTATGACTTTCTAACATATCATTCAATTACAAAAATTTATATAAATATGTCCAACAACCAGATTCAATGGGTCACAACCAATATATTTCTATGTTAACCTTGAACCTAACACTATACTCATTCCATCTAGCTTAAATTTTATATATATATATATGTATATATATATGTAAATGTATATATATATTTATACATATACATATCATTTGCTTTCTAATTTGATTTATTCTCATGTTGAGATTTAATGTCATTTTTTAGATTTTCCCTTTCTTTCCCAAATAACTAGAACAACACTCATCATGTTCTCCAACATGTATTACTGAGAGGCCAAACATACTGCATCTTGGGACTGGCCTCCATCTTAAAAGAAAAAGAAAAAAATAGAAGCCTGAGAACTTGACCCACAGCTCAACCCAAGCTGCACACAAGTACCAGGAAGGACCCCACGACTCTTCCTTGGCCAGTTACTCCCTAGCTATTTCCTAGCAACAGTTAATCAAAGATTAATCTGATTGTGTCAGATGTACTTTCAGACCATTTGTAATTATATATGGTCTTGCTTCAGAGCACCCACCTGCCAGCTTACAAGAGTCATTCAATTAGATGTTTGCCAGAAAGGACACCCGCATATTTGCTCCTATTTCCAATAAAACCTTGTCCTGATGAGAGTTCAGGGCTGCTTCACCAAATCCATTCTGTGGGCCGGCAGTGAGTAAGCCCAAACTCGAGTTTGTTAAAAAACAGACCCTAATGTGACTGCATTAGAGTCAGCTCCTGGTTATTCTTTCGTTGCAAGCAAATAGGGAACAACATTCCCACTATGCCTTTATTTTTTTATTTTATATACTTAGCCAGTATAAAATGAGCCTTCATATGTATGCACATAGAAAGGTAGCAAGTCTAGCCTCAAGTCTAGCCCATGGATAGCCTTCCTTTGTGAACAATATCCCTGCTGTTGCAACTAATTATATTTCAGATTTGCCTAAAATACTTATGGTGATTATTGCTGAATTTTTGTTTTACAAGTGTTCATTGCATGCATATTGAAGTAAGACGATTTCTATTTTTGTAGCCTGTTCTTCATAATGTTCACATCAGTGCAAGCATGTTCCTAAAATCAGATGGTTAACAATACTGACATACAGCCAGAGTAAAAGGTTATAGGGCATGCGCAGTACACGACACAAGGGACATCTAGGGGCAAACGTCTAAACACCATTTGAGTTGATTATTATTGAAAATGATCTTTCAGCAGGAACCGTGAAGAAATGAAGGTCCACAGATTTTCCTGGGACAAATTTGCTTATTCAATTATTTGTGAAGGAAGAGCTCTCCTAAATGGTAAAGGGACACTTTAAAGCTATGCGTTTCTTAACGCACTAGAATGGAAACCAGGCTTTTACTCGATTACAGTTTCCCTATTGGAAGAAAGCTCAAGGTTGTATTTATTTGTTCTGCAGTGTGGAGCATTGAATCCTGGTCTCCGCATACACAGGTCAGGTGCTCCATCTTCTTGGGTGTCTACAGGGCCGAGCTTGCAAATACTCTGGGCATAGCCATGGTTCTTTTCATCTTGGAATTCGGCTTAGGAGCACACTCACTTCTCTTGCCCTTTAGAGATTGAGAAAAAAAAAATGGGTAGAGGAGTGGATGGATAAGTCAAATTCCTTCTTCTGATAAGGACACCAGTCTGCCTGGAGAGACGGCTCTTTGAGTACAAGAACTTGCCTCATAAGCCTAGGGACCGAAGTTTCATGCCTGAACCCATATGAACAGAGATAACCAACTCCAGGCTAGTCCTCTGATCTCCAACTATATGCTATCTCCTGTGGTATACATGTGAACACACTTGCATGCATAGATGCACACACATACACACACTCTCAAAATTATCAATTAAAAATAATTGAAGTATGTCAAGAAAGACTATTATTGAAAGAGAGTATAAACTATGCTGATTGAGGGAGATATTTGCATAGTTATGCAATAACATAAATATTATGTTTTTTACTTGACAGTGTCATTCTAGATATGTGAGAAACTGCAATATACTTAAGCCAACTGGATCACAATGTACTACTACTTACTATTGTTATAAACTATTAAAATACAGAAAATTATTAATAATGTTTGGAACATAGTAACATGTTTAACAGTATTAATGTGGCTCCTGCAGAGTTGCCTGCAAGTGTCGTCATCCTGCAGACATACTGAAGGTCAGGGCTGATGTTTTAGAAAAACATCCACACATGATCTCTGCTTTCTGTTTAAGTAAACAGATGGCAGCCAGAGGCAATGCTGAACAGATTTGGGGGTTATAGGGGAGTCTGTTTGATGATATCTTCAATGGATTTGAGAAAGATACTCAATAAAGGTTTTGAGTTTATATATATTCGTTCAGATGTTTCTCTGAACCACCTCAGGTAGTAAACCTAATAATATTTAACTAAATAAAAAAAGGTCACTCCAGACTCTATTATATCCTGACACACTTTTCTGTGTTCATTTGTAAAGTGTTTTGGGTGTCTATATCTCAGTAATTTAGAAACTGGGGTTGACAGTTTCATTTAGAAGGTAAATAACAAAGGGCAGGCTAATATTTTGTTTTTGATCTAGGTCCCAGTGAAGAGAGAAAGCTCATATAATATAAATGGAATAAAATATGCAGTATGCTAATGCTATTGTTTCTGTGGTATTAATATTTTTACTAATAAATTATCAAAAATAGGTATTTTAGCATCTAAGAATGATCATTTACTATGTCTAAGTGAAATTAATACTAATTTCCTTTAAGAATGAATGACTGCTCTCAGCATATCAAAGTCTTAACCACCAAGACTACAATCTAACAAAAAGACAGGGAATATATGATCTTACATGAGGGAAACAGTGTATACCAAAAGGAAAGACCTGAAAGTGACTTTGACATGACCTTTACTTCAACTCAATAAAAACTACCTGAAGAAAACGTGGTTAATTATTTGTAAAAGCTCATTATCTGTGTCATATTATGCAAGTACAACTAAATGTGTGGCTTTCTCTTTTCCTGTTTTTATGTTTATGAATAAGTGCATGCATAGTGCATATGAGTGGGGGGGGTTCTGTGTGTCTGTGTGTGTGCATGTAAAGACCAGAGGATAATCTCAAATATCTTCTGCACATGACTGGAATACTGTACTCGTTGACTACACAAGAGTTAGTATTTTTTAACTAAAGGGGGAGTTAAGTAAATGATTAACTATAGAATACTTTTTGGCTAATTAGTTGATAATATTGTAGATAGCTCCTTTAATGCTCTTTACAATTTTGATGATGCTAAAATTTCATATGGTAGTTCAGTGTAGAAATAATAAAGTATTAAACTCTTCATGTTTTAGAAAAATATGAATTTTGGTACAATTTAAATCTGGGAGTAAGTAATATCATCAGTTATGATTTTCAATTAAGTTAGCATACAGAACTACTAATATGAAAAGAGAAATTCTTTTTCAAGCTACTGAGATAATAAATTAACATTCAGTTACAATATTTCAATTATAAGTTAAAAGTAATGACTTTTAAGAGTATTACATTAATTGAAATAAATAAGGAAGCCAATAAGTTTACATCTGTGCTTAACTACACATTCTACTCCTACTTTAGTTGAAAAATGAATTAAAGTGCAAAGGTTAATAACAGTGTTTGTACACATACACAAACACACAGACATACACCCCCTCACACACACACACATGAACATAAGGAAGAAAGAAAGAAAGAAAGAAAGAAAGAAAGAAAGAAAGAGAGAGAGAAAGAAAGAAAGAAAGAAAGAAAGAAAGGAAGGAAGGAAGGAAGGAAAGAAGGAAGGAAGGAAGGATAGCATCAGCCTTGACAAGGAAACATGGATAGAGTACAATATCTCCAATTATAAAAGGAAAAGACACAGTGTTAGAAACCATGTGACATTAGAAATGTTATGCCCACATGACTTCAATCTTATAATCCAGTCCACATTGAGGAAAATCATGTAGTCATCTGTACAAGTTTTCTATTCATGTATTATACACATAGGATTGAATGTGTATTTCTCTTTCTTCTGTTTTTGTGTGTATGCATGAAAAACATATGAGGAGACCATAGGATAACCTCAGGTGTTTACTCTATGCATTAAAGTAACACTGGTCATAAAATCGGTACACGATTGCTCTATACTACCCTGTATTTCTCTTCTTCCCTCCATTTTTTCACCCACAAAACTTCCCTTCTCATATACTCATATTCTCAGTATTTTCAAAGGGGGTCATGCTATAAAATGATTTTTCTCAGTAAATGTATAGTCTACTACGAAGTAACAGAGTGAAATAGAAATTTCAGCCAGTCATTATGGGAAATGTTGCATGATGGAAAATGAACAGCCTTAGATTGGTGGCAGCACATGACTCCTTCGGAAGTACAGTTACCCTTTGTGAGGTCTTTCATATATCACTCTTCACTGATTAAAAATACAACAGTCAGTATTTTAAAGATAATTTAAGAAACTGATGAGAATACTCTAACCTACAGGTTTCATGTTCTGAATATGTCTTGTTTTGTCTGAGATCTGAATATGGAAGAATACTTTTCAAAATAGACTGCTGGAAATTATTTGTGTGATGCATAGTATTTTCTCTACAACTCTCAACAATATTTAGAAATTTTGAGTTATTCTTTAAATACTTACAGGTGTCGATAATAGGGTAATATATAATTCAGACACCAGTGGTACAAATTCTCTGCTAACAGGGCATTTGCAAATGGTACTTATTTTTTAATATATACCTGAATCATTTTCTGTGAAATTTTTGAAACTAAGGATATTATTGTTACTGAATAGTTTTCAATTTCTGCTTCATGCATTTTAAAATAAAATTAAATATTAAGGGAGTTAACAAATATTTGTTAAGCACAAACAGAGCACTAAGCAGTATTTTAGGTTAAGGCTAAGGCAAGCATCAAAAATGCTTCTTAGAACTTGGGAAGTATATGGGGATGAGTGAGGTGTCATGAAGAAGAGAGACATATAGATCATGTTCAAAATCATATGATGCTTTCTTATATTTAAAGCTTGTACTAAAAAATAAAAGCATGATTAGCATTTTGTCTTGTACTTTTAACATACTGAAAAGTAATTGCAAGAAATGCAAATAAATATGTTGCTGGAATTTCTAAACCCAATAGGCTTGCATAAAAAAACACAATCCAGTTATTATAATTATAAACTAAGTGTCTAGTTTGGGCACATCTAACACTATACTAACTTAATCCTCAGCTATAAGACCCTTTGCTACTTACAGTTTTTCCTGGTCATGGAGTTTTACTCTATCTTGGCTTCCTTCCTTTAAATCCATCCCTGTCAAACCATTCAAGATATCATCCCATACATAAGTCTATGTATGACAACTGTGCAAGAAGATAGAGAACTCAGGAGGCAGGACCAGCCAGGAAGCATAAGCCTCAGAAGTGGCAGGGCAGCCTGGACAGGATCCTTTCTACCTCCCTCTTCACCTAGGAGGAGGTACTGCAGATTCACAGCCCTCTCTGTTCCTTCCCCACAAGTGGAGAGCTTGTCTCCAGGGTTTGTTCTGACCCCAGGACTCAGAAGAGACAACTGATCCACAGCCCACTGCACACAGATCTTAACAGAGGAGAGCTGATCTCCCAGAAGTGCTGACACCAGCTTACAGACCCACAGGAGGAACAAGCTCCTGGCAGAGACAGCAAGAACATCTAACACCAGAGATCAACAAATGGTAAAAGGCAAACACAGGAATCTTACCAACAGAAACCAAGACTACTTGGCTTCATCAGAATCTAGTACTCCCACCACAGCAAGTACTGGATATCCCAAAACACCAGAAAAGCAAGAATTGGATCTAAAATCATATCTCATGGTGGTAGTAGAGGAATTTAAGAAGAGCATAAATAACTCCCTTAAAGAAATATGGGAGAACACGGGTAAACAGGTTCAAGCCCTTAAAGAGGAAACACAAAAATCCCTTAAAGAATTACAGGTAAGCACAACCAAACAGGTGAAAGAATTGAACAAAACTATCCAGGACCTAAAAATGGAAGTAGAAACAGTTAGAAAATCACAAAGAGAGACAGCTCTGGAGATACAACACCTAGGAAAGAAGTCAGAAACCATAGATGCAAGCATCACCAACAATACAAGAGATAGAAGAGAGAATCTCAGGTGCAGAAGACACCATAGAAAACATTGACACAACAGTCAAAGAAAACACAAAATGCAAAACATTCCTAACCCAAAGCATCCAGGAAATCCAGGACACAATAAGAAGACCAAATCTAAGGATAATTGATATAGAAGAGAGTGAAGACCTCCAACTTAAAGGGCCAGTAAATATCTTCAACAAAATTATAGAAGAAAACTTCCTTAACCTAAAGAAAGAGATGCCCATGAATATACAAGAAGCCTATGGAACTCCAAATAGACTGAACCAGAAAAGAAATTCCTCCTGCCACATAATAGTCAAAACACCAAATGTACAAAACAATGAAAGAATATTAAAAGCAGTAAGGGAAAAATGTCAAGTAACATATAAAGGCAGACCAATCAGAATTATACCAGACTTCTCTCCAGAGACTATGAAAGCCAGAAGATCCTAGATTGATGCCATACAGATCCTAAGAGAACACAAATGCCAGCCCAGACTACTATACACAGCAAAACTCTCAATCACCATAGATGTAGAAACCAAAGTATTCCATGACAAAACCAAATTCACAGAATATATTTCCACAAATCCAGCCCTTCAAAGGGTAATAAATGGAAAATTTCAAAACAAGGAGGGAAACTACATCCTAGAAAAAGCAAAAAAGTAATTTTCCAACAAAATTAAAAGAAGATAGCCACATGAACAGAATTCCAACTTTAACAACAAAAATAACAAGAAGCAACAATTCTTTCCTTAATATCTATTAATATCAATGGTCTCAATTCTCCAATAAAAAGACATAGACTATGAGACTGAGTACGTAAACAGGACCCAACATTTTGGTGCAATCAGGAAACCCACCTCAGTGACAAAGACAGACACTACCTCAGAATAAAAGATGGAAAACAATTTTCCAAGCCAATGGTTCCAAGAAAAAAGTGCAGCAGTAGCCATTTTAATATCAAATAAAATCAATTTTCATCCTATAGTGATCAAAAACGATATGGAGGGACACTTCATATTCATCAGAGGTAGGATCTACCAAGAGGAACTTTCAATTCTGAACCTCTATGCTCCAAATGCAAGGGCATCTACAATCATACAAGAAACTTTACTAAAGCTCAAAACACACATTGCACCGCACACAATAATAGTGGGAGTTTTCAACACCCCACTCTCTGCAATGGACAGATCATGGAAACAGAATCTAAACAAAGACACGGTGAGACTAACAGAAGTTATGAAACAAATGGATTTAACAGATATCTGTAGAACTTTTTATCCTAAAACAAAAGGATGTACCTTCTTCTCAGCACCCCATGGTACCTTCTCCAAAATTGACCATATAATTGGTCACAGATTAGGCCTCAACAGATACAAGAAGGTTGAAAAAATTCCTTGCATCCTATCAGATCACCATGAACTAAAGCTGCTCCTCAATAACAACATAAACAATAGAATGACCGTGGAAGCTCAACAAGACTCTACTCAATGATAACTTGGTCAAGGAAGAAATAAAGAAAGAAATTAAAAACTTTCTAGAGTTTAATGAAAATGAAGCTATAACATACCCAAACTTATGGGACAAAATGAAAGCAGTCCTAAGAGGAAAACTCATAGCTTTAAGTGCCTCCAAAAAGGAAATGGAGAGAACATATACCAGCAATTTGACAGCACATCTGAAAGCTCTAGAACAAAAAGAAGCAAGAAGGTAGAGAAGGACAACAGAGACTGTCTCTGTGTGTGCTAAACTGCACTAGGAGGACATCAAAGCCATGAAGTATTATTCATGTCATAGAGATGTTCAAGCATCTACTTATAGTTGTGGCTGCTATGTTTCTATTTTCTCCTCAGTGTAGTTGAATTAAGCTTCTCCCTGTGACCCCTGTGAGATGACTCAATACTTCTCACCTTAGCCTTGACTTTAAAGCTTTTGTAACTAATGAAGCTCAAGAGACTAACCTGGGTAGAAAAGGCTTGTGTGCTTTCTAAACTGTGGATTTCAAAGGAGAGGAAAATAGGATGGTCTTTATTAAAGAGACAAGCAGCCATTTTCGTTATCATAATGAAAACAGAATATTCAGTACCTACAGGTTTCTGGAAAATTCTGATGAAACTAGAAATATCCAAGAATTTGGCAATATTCATCAGTATGTTTTTAGTTATTACTTCTGATAAGGTTGGCTTTTCACAATATAATGAATTTTTAAATATTTTGAGATAATTTAACAGTGTTAAGCAGAATTTTGGATATGGAAAATATTAGTAATAAATTGTATAAATATGAGTCTGCTGACTTAGGAAGTGGGAAATAATACAATGACAACTTACCTATTTTCTGGGACATTGTCAGATTGAAAATTATTTTTTTCAAATTAAAAATTATTAAAGAAAACAAAAATATGTTTCAACAAATAGAGAGCTATCTCATCTATGCTTATCAAAAGAAAACATCAAGTATGGTATATCTCATCCAAATGGCACCCAAACAAAATATCAAGACACACACTAGCAGTGTAGGCAGAAGTCACTTTATCCAGAGCCATCAGTTTTACTGCTACACCATAGCACTAAATGCACTCTCCTTATACAATCACAATATATTAAACTCTCTTCTCTTCAACCATCCATACTATACTTTTATGAATAACTTATTTACAGGTGTAATCTGTAGCAGTACATGTTAGTCTTCATTCAATGTCTGAATACCATCTCAATCTGCCTCTAAATGCTGTGTTAACTGGGACATTCTGAGGTTTAGTAGAGGCTGCCTTATAATTCTTTTCTTTATCTGTGCCTGTGTGTGAGTGTGTGTATATGTGCATTTCTGTCTGTACGTGTATGATTACCATGCATGAAAGGAATAATAGCTGCTTTGAATCCAATGCATATACAAGATACTAAATGCTTACACTCATTTCTGTGTTCTTGAAAGTCTCACTTTCAAGTCATTTTTATTGTCTATGCTATTTAAAACATGAGAAAACCAAAGGGTAATGAACAAAACAAGAATGTATATGGAAACTGTGGTTCATTTACACAATGGAATGCTACTCAGCTACTAAGAACGAGGACATCCTGAGTTTTGCAGCCAAATGAATGAAACGAGAAAATATCATCCTGAGTGAGGTTAACTCAAACTCAAAGTGATATACATGGTATGTACTCACTAATAAGTGGATAATAGCCAAAAAAAAAAAAAAGTACAGAATTCCCAGGATACAATCCACAGAACTCAAGAAGGCTAACAAGCTGAAGGGCCCAAGTGAGGATGCCTCAAACTCACTTGGGAGGGAGAAGAAGGCAGTCACAGGAGAGGGGAGGGAGGGTGAGACCTGGGAGGGAAAGGGGACAAGGAGGGGAAGAGGGGAACATGATCAGGTATTGGGTGGAGGAAACAGGACTAAAGCCCTGAGGAGGAACAGGAAGAATCAATACAGGCAACCTAGGAGGTAGGAGGGGGCGGAGCTCTAGAATGTACCAGAGACCTGGGAGGTCAGAGACTCTCAGAACTCAAAGGGGAGGAGGACTTTCGATGAAATGCTCAACAGTGGGGAGAGAGAACTTGTAGAGCCCACCTCTAGTAAAAAGACAGGGCATCAAGTGAGGGATTCATTGCCATCTCACAGTCAAAACCTCTGACCCACAATTGTTCCTGTCTGAAAGAACTGAAGGAACAAAAATGAAGACTAGCCTAGAAAAAGGAGGTCCAGTGAAAGCCTTAACTGTGAACCAGCTCAACAGGAGGCCCCAAGGCCTGACACTATAACTGAGGCTATGGTGTGCTCACAAAAAGGGGCCTATCATGACTGCCCTCCAAAAGGCCCAACAAGCAGTTGAAAGAGTCAGGTGCAGATATTTACACACAATCAATGGACAGAACCTAGTGAACCCTGTGGTTGAATTAGGGAAGAGCTGGAAGAAGCTGAGGAGGAGGGCAGCCAGATAGAAAGACCAGAAATCTCAAATAACCTGGACCCCCGAGATCTCTCAGACACTGAGCCACCAACCAGGCAGCATACACCAGCTGATATGAGACCCCCAACACACATACAGCAGAGGACTGCCAGGTCTGGACTCAGTCAGAGAAGATAACCCTAGAGAGACTTGTGACTCTAGGAAGTAGGAAGGTCTAGTGGGATGGGGTTGGGTGATGGTGGGGTAGGGGTGGGGTGGGGGTAATGG
>NW_022196896.1:120573882-120587640 GCF_008632895.1 Mastomys coucha
AGGGGGAGGAGGAATGGAATGTGGAACTGCTGGAGGATGGTCTGGGAGGGAGATAAGCACTGGACTGTAAAAAGATTAAAGAATATCTGTCTGTCTGTCTATCTATCTATCTATCAATCTATCTATCTATCTATCTATCTATTGGGAGAGAGAGAGAGAGAGAGAGAGAGAGGGAGAGAGAGAGAGAGAGAGAGAGAGAGAGAGAGAGAGAACTGAAGGGTAATGAACAAAACAACCTGTTCTATTCAGATATGGAAGAAGTGATGGATTAGAAACAGATATCCATATGAATATGTTATATACCAAAAAATACATGAAAAAAAGAAATCAAATATACTACATTTACAGATCTTACTCAAAGAAAACAAGGTTCTATGGATAGTTTTAAAGGCTTTTATTATGGCGTTTATTGTAATCAAAAACCTATTTTACTTAGTCTTGAAGCAAAAATTGTCTATTTTGTAGACCAATGTTACAGGAAAAGTACTGTTTTACTATTATTATAGTACTAATAGTATTGTTATTTTTATTTAGAAGGGTACTCAGCTAGATAACTGAGAATTTCTTTAGAACTTGGGTTGGTTGTGACGTTACAAAGAGTGAGGAAGTCTCTCTGTTGAGGCTTGGTCTGCTGGTATTTATTGTACGTTAAGTGCAGGGCCCCAAGGTCCGGTTTCTCCAGAGATGATAGAGTCTGTATGCACTAGACCCAAGTATCTCTGCTATGAGACCTTGGCCCCAAGTCATTTCTGATGGGTGAATAAAGATGCCAACAGAGAGCAGCTGAGCAGAAGGAATATAGGCCGGACTTAGAGTTCCCAGGCTTAGAATCAGAGGAGAACCACAAGGGGGTAGGAGTAGAAAAAGAGAGGAAAAAACCACCATGGGTTAGATGAGTCATAACATAATGGCCTGTGGGTTGGCTAATTGGAGCTGAGAGCAATCCAGACAAAACATGGCAAATTATTTAATGGGATTATTGGTAGGGAAATAGACATAATACCATAGAGAATAGACATCCACCCAGCTCTTGTCCTTATTGGGGCATATTATAAATATAAAGATTCTGTGTGTCTTTTATCCAAGAACTAAGTGGTTGAAGGGAATGTAGAAACCTCAGATAGGGATTAAGCATTTCTACAACATCACTCAGAAGGTGCACTGGAAGAAAAGCATTACTGAGTCATAGAAAAATAAAAAGGTTGGATAAGTATAAAGTACCATGGTATCTTTGTATGAAACTTCTTGTGATAACTTAAAAAAAAATAAATTCAATGTTAAAAAGTAAAAGTTTCATTTTAAAAAAGTATAAAAACAAAGCCTCAGGAAAACTGAATCATGACTGATTTTGTTTCTTTTACTTTTTCACCTTGACCTAAAAAGAATAATTTAAACAATTTATATTTAATAATCGACCTGTTGAATATACAACGTATAATATAGTATCTTATATGGAAGTAGTGTGTATTTCTATAGAAAGAATAAATAATAGAGTTATTCTTCTTCTATCTTAATAATAAAAAAACTCAAATCTAAAATAAAGCATCACATAAATGAGTTTTTCTATTTGTTAAAACATACTTTTGTTTTCTTTAATAATCTTTAATCTGAAAAAAAGTAATTTTCAATCTGATGATGCCCTAGAAAATAGATTACCTAGCATCTTTATAAAGATGTTTCTGTTCTCCAGATTTACCTGTTATTTCTGCTGTGGCTGATTCAATTCATTTCACACTATCAAATTCCTATGATGATGTAGTTATGAGCACAGATCTCTAATACACTATTACAGATTTTTCTTTGTTATATCTGCATGCCTGAACTCTAATTCTCTCTCTAGTTCATGCCAGATATAGGCATGGAGTTTTCTCTGAGCTTCCAGTGCCACAGTGGGTGTTGGTGTTGTTTATGCCCACATCCATAGCCTGCCTTTCCTCTGTGTTCTCATGCATAACTCTTTGTCATTGTTACTCTCTTTCTGTGCCTGTGTCTCTGTAAGTCACCATTCACATTTCCCCTTTTCACACTTTTCCTTTATGTGATAGGTGGTTTTCTTATATTAGTTTGTTTAGTTTGGGTTTTTAAAATATTTTCCTCTGTTTCTTTGTCTTTCTTCATGGATGTCTATTTTTTGTCTACCCATCTATCCTTAAGTAATTTCTAATTCCTCGCAAGATGGAAATCCATTCAGCATGTGCCTAACTTAAGATTTTCTTTTATTTTTCCTCCATGCTCATGCTTAAATGAGGCACCAGTGGCTAATGAACTCTGACCAAATTTCATGGATGGCTTATGTGGCAAAGCAAATGAAATTAGCTCCCAATTCACAAGGTGAGAGTAGCCAAGCATCTTCTCAGTAGCATAAAATGGAGCGAATGGTAAGAGAGGCCTTGGCCTCAAAGCACTGCTTAGAAAAGATGACAAGAAATCTGGTAGTTATTATTTCTCCTCTATGGAGAATGCCACTCGTTACAAAGCATGATGAACAAATGTGAATGGTTATTCTTAGGGACACAGAGACTCCAGTCCAGTCCCAAAAAAAGAAGAACAAAACAGATAATTCATCTTCTTTCTATTTACTTTTTTGTTTGTTTGTTTTCAGTTCCACAACATACAATCCAATTACAATTCATACATTAAAAAGATATATGGAATTAAGATTAGAAATGGTTAGCAATCTGGTAACCTCTGAAACCAGTCCTGACTGGCGACAGTGGGTCATTCTACAACCCAGTGGCAATAAAACATATGAGGGTGACTCTAGCTGAGACTTCTAGCTCAGGGGATATGGAGCCTGAAGTGGCCACCTCCTGTAGCCAGGCAGGAGCCCCAGTAGAGGGATAAGGACAGCAAGTCACCCATAAAGTATTCTGCTCAAAATCCATGTCCTGCCTACAAGATGTGAAAGGACAAAGATGGATCAGAGACAGAGGGAATGGCCAACCAGTGACTGGCCCAAATTGAGACCCATCCCATGGAACAATATTAACAATGATTACCATTCATAAAGGCTTTAAAAATTACTTTTTAACCTATAATTCTATATCCTGTTATGAGATCCCCCCAACCTTGTATCATATTCTATGTGGTAACTTATGACCTCCATAAATTCATGTTTTTGAATGCTTGTCCATAGGCAATGACACTGTTAGAAAGTATGGCTTTGCTAAAGGAAGTATGTCACCTTTAGAGGTGGGTCTTTGAGGTCATATATGCTCAAGGTACACCAGTGTGGTGCACAGTCTCTCTCTGCTGTCTTCTGGTTAAGATGTAGAACTCTCAGTTCCTTCTCCAGCACTGTATCTTCCTGAATACAGCCATACCCTCCACCATAATGGACTAAGACCCTATGTAAGTTTCTTCATGATTGATACATTTCTAGAAGTATTCTCAGAAATATTCACTCTGAGACATTATACACATCTTGGAATAACAAGTGAGTCAAGATTAACTCCATCAGTTAAAGTCTAGGCTTGAATTGGATTTTAGCAAACACTTCTAGTCTTTCCCTTAATCAACTGATCCAATGACGTAAGGGCCATGCTAGAAAATTTAAAGAGTAAGATACAGTGTCTTAGAAATGAGTTCTTTTACAGTTTCTTTGGTGGGTTTTTTTGTTTTGCCTTTCATTAATAATACCTAAAGTTAAAGTTAATGCTTTCTGGTTTGATAGCAATGTCTTTCCAGACCATGAAAGAAGTACTCACATCCTTTCTGAAGTTCATTCTGGCTAAAACAATGACTTGGTAGAGAGACGCTAGGGAATTAATTTTTAACAGAGCTTGTCTTAGTAGTCTAATTCTTATTTTAAGAATGTCATTGCTATGTGTGACTTGGTTGTAAAATTGCCTGAAGTTAGCTGGTATGCATTAGCATGCCCTTGAGAAAACCTGATATGCACTCAATTGGATGTGAGGTGCATTTTTTTTCAAAAGTACATTTATTCCTTTTATGTTTTTGAAATAAAACAAAGAGCCATGTTTTCTGCTGGGTAGTTAGTCTGAGGGTAGCTAGGAATGGTAAAATGCAGAACAAATGACTTGAGATTTTTTTTCCTTGGGGAGTCATTTGAATGTTTCAGAGTGTCCGAACAATTGCAAAATACTCTGAAGCCCAAGCTAAAATAATCAGTCACCAACTCAAGTCACATGTGGATCTGTATGCTCTTCTTGGTCTTAGGGAAGTATTAATGTCACCAGTAATTCTCAAAGTAATAAACTGAATATTAAAATAAATTTAACGTGAACAGCTTCTTTCCCTTTTTTTCGCATATGTGTGAAAATAGGTAACACATTGATGTGGTAAGGGTAGTGTGTGCTATGTGTGTGAGTGTGTGTGTGTGTGTGTGTGTGTGTGTGTGTGTGTGTTAGGGAGGATGGCACCCAGTGTCCTGTTCTATCAACTCTGTCTTATTTCTTTGACAGTTTATTCCACTGAACTTGAGGCTAGGGTATCAGCCAACAAACTCCAGCAAAGCTCTACCTCCAACAGTCTTGGGATACACGTCCATGCAGATCTATCTCCATCTTTGTGCAGCAGGTGCCGAAACCCTACTAAGCTACCTGCATCAGGTATCATGTTCAAATATTTGAGAGAAAGAGATGGTAGAACAAAAGAGACATTTATAAAATAACAAAAGGATCCAAATCCTGGACCTAGTTTGCCTCACAACCTGCTAAATATTTCTAAACTGGAATGAATTATTTAATAGTAAAATATATCATATTAGAGAAACTAACATTGTTTAAAATATATTTCAAATGACAAGGAAACATACCTATATAGGAAGTTACAGACAGAGAGTCAGAGAATGAAAATATTGGAGATATTTTTATTTTATTTCATTTTTTGTTTCAAGATTATAATATAAATACATAATTTACCCCATCTTTTTCCTTCGTCTAAAGCTTCCCATATACCCTAATCCTCTCTTTTAAATTCATGGCCTCTCTTTTCATTCATTGCAGTACAGAAACATATATGTACATGCATATACATTCCTAAATATGCACAGTGTTACTTGCATGTGTTTTCAAGGTTGACCATTTGTTTTGGATGCCCTGTTGCTGTGCTCTTCCCTAGGGAAGACTATGTTCCTTGCCTTCAGATTTCCATAGTTACCTGCATTTATTTGTGTCTTAGTTAGGGTTTTACTGCTGTGAACAGACACCATAACCAAAGCAACCATATAAGGACAACAATTAATTGGGGCTGGCTCACAGGTTCAGAAGTTCTGTCCATTATCAAGACAGGAACATGGCAGCTTCCAGACATTCATGGTGCAGGAGGAACTGAGAGTTCTCCATCTTTATCTGAAGACTGCTAGAAGAATACTGGCTTCCAGGCAGCTAAGATGAGGGTGTTAAGCCTACCCTCACAGTGATAAACCTACTCCAGCAAGACCACACCTTCTAACAGTGCCACTCCCTGGGACGAGCATATACAAACCATCACAATTTGTGTGAGAAAAGCCTCATGGACTTTTTCTCCTCCATATTAACGTGTAAGTTGTTGTTCTTGATCCAGTCATGTTCAGGAGTCATGTTAATGTTCATGAGATTATTATGGGTATAGCTTTCGACATTCTTAGGAGATGCAATCTCACACAAAAAGAATCTCTTTGTCCTCTCTGGCTCACACACTCTCTGTCCCTTCTTCTATAATGAATCTTGAGTCACCAAACAATACTTCCTCAATACACAAAGAAATAAACTAATTATTTATGAGAAGATAGTCAGGTATATGTAAAACATGAAGGAAGACAATCATATAGAACTGGGAAAGTGTCAGTAGAAATGTGTTAGAACTTGTCCAAATATGGATGAAGCTTTGGGTTTGACCTCAGTGAAAAGTATAGGCTATTAGAAAAAAGGAATGTGTTCTAAAGTCAAGTAAATTTAGTATAGTAAAAATAATAACAAAGGGGCCAAGTTTTGACTCTACATAGAAGAGATGCAAAATGTACCTTTTTTTTTTTTATTTGTATGTTATTTTCAGCTTTGTGCTTGCCTCAACTTGGGATTCTACCATTCCACAGAGACTTTCCATTTACTATACTCAGCTAATGGACAGGGAACAAGAAGTGATGATAATTTGATGAGCTATATTTAGAATACCATATTTAGTAACTGTATTTTCATAAAAGACAGCATTTAAATAGTTTTCTAGACATAAACTATTCCAGCATTTCCTACTAAACACATTTTGAGTATATCATATTTTGTTGATTCATATTTTGAGAAAACTTAAGTGTTTATCTAATAATAGAAGTTAAGTATACCTTATTAGATTAGAAGAAGAGTGACGGATTAAAAGCAATGCTTTCTGCTTAATTTAGTGTAACCCTTAGTTCCATATTGGCCATTGTATTAATACAAACTATGACTTGTTTGAGTTTCACCACATGAATAAATCATTATATACATGTAAGCATGTATGTGTGTGTATCCAACTTGATAAGATTTATTAATATGATTTTATGATGATATACTTTAATTTTAATATATCTATGTGTATATAAAAATATTTGGCCAGTTACCTTAATTTGTTGAGTTTTAACTTGACTACTGCTGTTGTTTTCTGTAGGATACTGAGAGTTCTAACCTCTCTCAGTTTCTGAATTAAATATATCTGTGGGTTCAAGCATATACAGATAAATAAATACAATAAACATCCTAGCAATGTTACTGAGAATTGTGGGAGGTTGTACTATGAAACATAAAGTTGTCATACTGTAAACATAATTGATATTACATGCTAATAAAAACTTAATTTGAAAAATTAGTTTTAAAATATAAGGAATACATGCTGAAGCTAAGAACTGAAAGTTTCCAATGTCCCCCAGAACCCTAGGAAGTTAATACTAAATTATTATTCTACAAAAGAGAATCACAGAGCATTGAAAGGTGCTAAAAAAAATGGATACATATTTCCAGACAAATATTAAATGGTTAAAGTGATCATGGAATTTTAAATGAGTGTCATTACTTATACACTCTTACACAGTATTATCTGTTAAGAATATCTCAAAATTCCATAAAACAAAGAAAAATTAACATGATATTTTTGAATAATGAATTATACTTGACATTTATGTTTTTCTAGTATGTACCTAATAGCTAATTGTTAAAGATATTATTAATATTCATGTTTGAATTGAGTATACTCATACAATAAAAGCAGAACTAGAAGTATACATTTGTTATGTTTTATATTTAATGGGCACATTTTGAAGACCAAAGGCAAAGTCTTAAAGTTTTTTTTAAAATTTAAGTTCACTTTATCTTCAACTGATAAAATATGACATAATTTACAAATATTAATGAAGTGGTATAAAATGTTGTAATATGTATGCATTCTATAATGTTTCTTTCAGTAAACTGTATCTTCTGTCTCAAACATTTATTATCCCTTTATGATGTAAATATGTCTTTTAGCCTTCATAGACAGGGAACCCTTAATCCTTCCCTATTGTTGATTTCTCGTTCAGTAGTATATCAGAACTTTTCTCATTTTCTTTGCCCATTACCCTCCCCAGACAACAACCTACTATTCCATCTAAAACTTCCTTTTAAATAAATTAAAACTAAACTACAATTATATCCCCTTGACTCTCCCCATTCCTTCCTAAGTGACCCCTCTTGATCTCTCTCAGTTTCATGGACTCTCTTTCTTTACTTACTGTTTTATATGTATAGGTACATGTATGTATGAGTGTTTTCATAACTATAAAGTACTCCCTAACATTACCTTCTCAGTTTGTATGTTACTTATATATATATATATATATATACATTTGCAGGTCTAGCCATTTGGTATGACATCATAAACAGGGAGCTCTTCTTGGTTAAGTTTATTTTTCCCATGCACAACATTTCTTTGCTCTCTGCAGTTCCTTTTCACCTAATTTTGATGCACCTGGTTTTTATCCTCCACCATGTTAGCATGTCTATTGATGCCACCCAGTCCAGGCCTTACTGAGGCAGCCATATTGAGACTTCACCAGTGGGTGTTCTCTGGTGCTTCACACTTTCACAGCATACATCCCATTCTTCTCAGTGACAGCAACACTTTTAGAACCCATGAATGAATGAGTCAGATTTTACATCATTTACTGCTTTCCTATGTGGGTCTTATGGCTGAATGTTATATTCTGCCTTATATTTGGAGCACATTCTTTTTATTATTTTTTTTTATTTATTTATTTAATTTTTTTTTGGTTTTTCAAGATAGGGTTTCTCTGTGTAGCCCTGGGTGTCCTGGAACTCACTCTGTAAACCAGGCTGGCCTCGAACTCCACCTTGAACTACACCTTCCTCTGCCTCCCAAGTGCTTGGGATTAAAGGTGTGCACCACCAGGCTTAGAGCACATTCTTTATGTATTCTTCACCTAATGAAAACTTCACTACCTCTTTACATGGCTTGAATAGAGCTTCCGTGAACAGTGAATACAGCTGTTTCAGCATACTGATGTCACTTATTAGGACAAATGCCTCATAATGTGATTACTATTACAGATATAAACTTTTGATGATTTTCATTATTTTTTATTATGGAGTTGCTAATTTCACTCTTACAAGCCATGTGCAAGAATTCCTTTCTTTTCAATATTGTTGCCAACACATTAGTCTAGTCTTGTTTCCTAAATTTATTCATTCTCTCTCTGTCTCTCTCTGTCTGTCTGTCTGTCTGTCTGTCTCTGTCTCTCTGTCTGTGTCTGTCTGTCTTTCAGTCTCTGTCTTTCTGTCTCTCTCTCTCTTTTGTTAATAAATATAGTCTTAGCCAGCTATTATGGCACACACCTTTATTTCCAGAACTCAAGAGTCAGAAGCAGGCATATGTCTGTGAGTTCTAGCCCAGTCTGGTCTACAAAGTGGCCAAGACAGCCAAGGCTACATAATAAGACCCTGAAACAAAAAATAAAAATTAAAAAAAATATAGAAAATAAAAGGAAATTATAGTCTTCTAAGTAACCTGTGCACTACTTCATTTTGATTCTCTTTTTTGGAGAATTAAAACTGTTGCAAGTTTTCAAATTTAATTTCATTTCCTTTAATAGTGAATTGATTTTGTCATTGGTTTGTAATGATAGTATGCAGGGCAGGGAAGCAAATTCAAGCTTGGAAGTTTGCCTCTTTTGTTCCAGCTCCCTAACTCCAGCAGTGGCAAAAGCATCTCTCAGCCCTAGTTTAAGAGATGCTAATGACACATTTTTGAGAAAGAAACACTGTTTCAGAATTGAGAGCTGAAACAATTCATTACAAGTACACTTTATCTAATCAGTTAGTCCTATTAATGGTACAAGAGAAAAGTTATATGACATTTTCATAGCCATAAATTCCATTATTATTGTTAGTGGAGACTAGGAATGTATATCCTTTCTTATTGCGCACAGAGTTCTACCTGCCAATCCACCCTGAAGCATGAGAATGGCAACTCTGTATCAATTTCGATAAGTTATGCAACAGCTTACTATTGGCACCTGCTTAGAATTCAGGAATTAGAGCAATCTACAAGCAAAAAAATCAAAATATGGTATAATTATTTGATATCATTAGGCCAAATTAGCAACTAAATCCAGGTAACAGATAGCATACATTTTTATATGAAAATAATTAGTAATTAGAAAAAAAGAGCAGTCAGTTTAACAGGAACCAAGGAAACATTGAGTAAATGCATTAGCATAAAAAACGAAATCCAAGAATATTGCAAAAACATGAAAATTTTAAATTACTAAACTAGGTATCGATAACAGAAATGACACATCGAGAAATTATTGCATATCTAAAATGATCGTGGCTTGTGTTGGGTGATAGTGCTTGTTCTGTCAGATCAAGTGAAAATTAAATTAACAGAAAATATTTTGCCCCTACATGACCAGCAAAGTTGTGGCTGTGTTAGTGCTTATCAAATATGTTTTGGATGACTGAACAATGGATGATCAAATGTTTGGATTGACAGATAGGTCAATGAACAAATGCAGAGTTTTCTTTTCTTTTCTTTTTTTTCCAGTAAGAAATTTTGCATGATATAATTTCAGTCTTTGGAAATTATATACGTGTTAGAATTTCCTTATTAAACTAGAATAATCAAAAATGTTGCTCCCTGAATAAAATAATATTAAGCAATTTAATTATATTAAGAGTTGTGTTTTTAATCTCCAGGTAAAATTCTGTCTCTGAGCACTAACATGCTCAGAGACAGAATTTACTGCACTTAGATGATAAAAGTTATTTTAAGAGAAACACAATTACAGCATAAAAACATTTTACATATCCCAATGTTAAATATTTAATATGCATCTTGCAAACAATAGAGGAACCAGAGATGTTTGGTAGTAAGTGCTTAGAATCACTAATGCACCTTTTAGTAACAATACTGGCACGTGCATGCAAGTTCTTAAATAAGGTATTTTACAGAGGATCAAGGAAGACTCTGGGGTTTGATTTCTGGGGAGAAACTAAGTCTTTTAGATTTCATCTAAACCATCAGTCACTGACATCTTTACAATTTGTGCAAAAAAAGTTGAAATAAATTATTTTTTTCAAATGGTAGTATTATTTTAAATCAGAAATAAATGCATGACACAGACAAGAGAATATTAGGCCCCTGCTCTGTGCATCTCTAATGGATCATCGCAGCAGTGATTAGCAATATAAGTCACATGGTAAACACTGTGGAAAAGGTCTATACCATTCTGTTTGAATTCTATTACGCTGAATTAATTGTTCTCCTATTTTTAAGACTTATTTTCTGAGCCGGGCAGTGGAGGTGCACGCCTTTAATCCCAGCACTTGGGAGGCAGAGGCAGGCAAATTGCTGAGTTCAAGGCCAGCCTGGTCTACAGAGTGAGTTCCAGGACAGGGATGTGTGGGCTTCATGCCTAGCTCTGGTAAAATTCCTGGGCCTGACTGTAAAGAGAGAAGATGGTATGGTACGTAGAAAACTGCAAAGTATCTACTGCTACAAATGAGATCCAAGGAAGAGTCATTAAATACCCAAATGAAACAAACAAAAATTTTCTTTTGAAATTGATCCAAATGATAGCTATTTTGGTTTCTAATTACATAATTTCCTCATTTTTATGTGATATAGCACTTGATGTAAAACTGGCCGATGGCCAATGAACTATTAACCAGCTTAAGATAGCAATAGAGAAACTGAAGATGCTATTGTAAGAGAAAAGAATGAAGGCATGCTGAGATCTAAGTGATCCTCAGCAAAACAAAAGCGATGGAATGAAGGCTTCCGAGTAAGGAGAACAATGTCTCAAAGTGATGTCGTGGTCTCAGATGAACAGTCATTTATGAGCAAGCCTGTCTATGTCGAATATAGCTCACTCAAACAAGCTATGCCTATTAATAATTGGGAAGATGGAAGAAAACTGCCATGGAGTAAGAGGAGTTGATATACCTCCTCCTTTTCAAAGAACATCGACAATCAAGGTAAGTAAACCATAACTAACATTTGGTATGTGTACAATCTCTTTCTGTATTTAATTTTGATCTTTCTTATTGCCTCCCCCACCCAGTTCAGCCTCCAGATTTTGGCGTTTTCCAACAGAGCAGTCACCTGGGGAATTAAAACAGAAGACCTTCTGCAGACTATCAGCTTATCTCTGAAAGATGCTACCTGGGAAGTTCACACTGAGATACAACTATGCCTATGACAACAATGCCTACTGCCTGGGGACATCCACCAATGTCCGAGCCATTGGTGACCTTCACCCCTGACTCTCCCCTGACTCTTTCCTGACTCCTCCCACAGTAAATGCGAATTTCTACTCCATGACAAAACTAGCATCTTTGACAATTTTGTTGATCTTATACATTTGATTGGGGTGAGATTAAATCTCTAAAGAGGAGTAGATAAGGTACTCAATTGATTTCATGTGAACCTTCTCCCTGTTTTAACAGATCAAATAAAGGCTACTCAGGGGAAGGGAAAACGGGGCTGGAGATTTGAGGGAGGAAGAAGGTCGTGGAGGAGGAGGTGGAAGGAAGATGGAGCAGAACCACATGGCCTGGAGAAGCCACAAGTTGTAAGGGATCTCCTAGCAGGGTAATAAAGTAGTGTAGTGGTAAATCTGCCCAATCTAGGCGTGCAGCTTATAAATATTGTAACTGAGTTGTGTATCTTTTGCATGGGCTTATTGGGGTTTGGAATTTACTGCCACAACTTTCTCCTTTTCACTCTTCATCTTCTCTTTCATTTAATATTTTATATAAGAGAATATTATGCTTAAGTATGTATATATGTATGTATTCATCCATGCATGCATTAATGCATGAATATGCATTTCTTTCACTCTAGGAGACCAATCTGGAGGTCTTCCACATGAAAAGCAAATGAGCTATTGTAACCCTAACCCAGTTCCAATTATTATCAATTTTTACATGATGATATTTCATTTCTCCTATGTCTTACTTAATGATTGACAGTTCATTAGAGTTAAATAAATCCTATTTCAAACGAATAAAAAATATAAAAAAATATAAAGAAGCCAACCTCTAGCTAAATAGATGAAAAGCTATATATAAGGTATATAAGTAGGATAAGAAATGGGCGCAACGCTATATCCATTGAATGTGTTCTCAATACTTTCTATATCTGAAAATTACTCCAGAATCAACCCAAAAATCTAATTCTGTTAACTATGTATTTTATAATAAAACATCAGCTGAGAAGTTTATATGCTCTGAGTAATCTGTGCAGTCATTGGCTTCCTGAACTTTCTAATCACTGTGATCTTTGCTTCATGCTCATACAACCATACTGTCCATACATATTTAAACCTTCATAGGTATAAATACCCCTAACATGTCATCTCTGTATAAGATACATATGTTTTAAGGAAAAGCACATTTTACACATAATAACTTCATAATTCTAATAACATAGTCATTGAAGAAGGCCATGACCGCAACCATTTCACATCATTTTCAGCTTATGTGGTGTTTTCATAGGTTGTTAATGACTAACTATATCTATTTGTTCCTTCTAAAATATTTGTTTTTATTGAGTTTTACACTTCATAGATATAGAAAATAGCGGAGACTACATGTGAAATAATAATGACCATTTTCTAATCCCCTTAATAAAAATAAGCTATACATTTGAAATAATCTTCAAGTGTACCCTAATAAAAGTTAAAGTGAATTGTGCACATGTGCAATTATGACCCAAACTTTTAATAACCTGAAGTATAGCTTGCTAGAAAGTAATAACTGTACTGTTTAATATTTAGTGTTTAGTACATTGAAAAGTACATGTGTTACTATCAAGTAAAAACAAAATTGCAAGAAATAGTATCAATTTATTATGCATTTTCTAGGCTCTGCTAGAAGAATGATACATTACATCAAATAAACCTATAAAAATCTCTTCTGCATGTGCATAACAATATAATTTAACATTGTTTCTTCCTTTGTATTCTTGTATTCTTGTTTTTCTTTCTTATTTTCTTCTTTTTGCTTTGTGTAACAAAAATTGATTTTCCTCTAAAGAAAGAATTATCAATAGCCATCACTCATCACACCTCAAGAATGAACTCTCATTACCATTATTTATTTATTTTAAAGTAAAAACACACAAATGAAAATATCAAGCACCTATGTTCTATTAAATACATTGATATATAAGATGTATTCGAATGGATGTATTAAAATCAAGTATGACTTCAGTGTTCCTCTGTAGCCCGCGCAGTCGTCTCGCCGGGAAGAAGACACGCGGACACACTAGGTTCCTTCTGCAGCGACG
>NW_022196896.1:120592323-120614950 GCF_008632895.1 Mastomys coucha
CATTTCTCATCCTCCAGGCAAGAATGTATAACAAGCGCCATTAGCACGATTACCATGGCTTTGGCTGCTCTTTCTAACCCTGAGAAAGGGTTGGAGGAATTAAAATCAAGCAGCATGTCTCTCAGGGCTCACTCTGTCCTGCAGTTCTGAAACCTACCAGCTGTTGTAAGGTTCTCCCGGCGTCCTGGGTTTCTCGGCACCAGCTGTAGCCAGCGCAGTCGTCTCGCTGGGAAGAAGACAAGCGGACACACTAGGTTCCTTCTGCAGCAATGACGTTTACTGCCCTCTCCCAGAGGGAAAAAGAGACCGAGCCAGTAATCTGCACTGCTTATATACACCACAGTGCGGTGTGTCTGCCCATGATTGGCTGTTCGCTCATTACCCTATGTGACACCCCAGAATGGGCTGTGACATGGCGTCTTTTCACTCTACGCACATGCGCAAACAGTTGTTTACTCGACAGCGGAAGTAGGCGCCATCTTGCCATGGCGAATGCCTGTCCAGCTTCACGGCTCCCCATATTCCTCCACCTTGTATGTAGAATAGAATATCTGTGGGGCTTTTGCATCATTTGATGTTTAGACCATATCCTAATCTAATTATATTAATTCCCAAGGTTAATGGTCAGGTCATTTAAAAGCCCTTAGGTGATTTCATTACTAAGTTAATATTGATTAAGTATATTATGTAATAAATTTGCCTTTACGTTTTGTATTTGCAATGAATCCAATGCAAATGATCTCACTGGTTAGTTCCTCTTCTTCTGGCTCACAAGTAGCTTCAGGAACTCCCTGACAGCATACTTTATTCATGCAGTAATAGCCAGGAGAGATATTGAAATAGGACATTGAATATTTAACAGTTGTTGCATATGCAAGAGATGAAAGTAAATAGTTTGGACCATTTCACCTGACTCTTAATGATTCCCTTCTTCATTAGAGTATCTCCTTCTCTCTTAAAATCAGCATGGCTTAAATCTGTATGTTAAATTAAACTGTTCTTTAGAGAAAAGAAAGAATAATTGATAAAATACATATGCACATTTTAGAAGATTTTGAAAACAAAGAAAAATGTTTGAAAATACTTAATGTATTTTTTTTATGTTAAGGATGATAAAAGTTGGATTTTTTTTCTTGATCATGTAAATCACTATTGAAGTTTTGCAGGTTCTCAAAGCTTTTAGCCATCCTGATAATAATAAATATAAGTTGAAAACTAAATGTAGATGCAAGGGGATGGCTACATTAGTAAGGACACTTGCTAACTAGCCTAAGAACCTGGACCGTATCATATAAAGAGAAAACAGCCACAAATCCTGCAAACTGTCCTCTGACCAACACCCAGAGCACCATAGGTGTATGCGCCTGAATAGATACGCACATGCACACACACACACACACACACACACACACACACACACGAAAGAGATAGTTATGAATAAATAAGTGAGTTAAAATTTTAAAAAAAAGTAATTTGAGTAGGTTAATTTCATTGGCTTTCTAGTTCAGTGAAAAGTGATATACTTTTCATTTTTTTAAAAAAAGACTTATTTATTTATTTATTTATTTAATGTATATGAGTACACCATTGCTCTCTTCAGACACACCAGAAGAGGGCATTAGATCCCATTACAGATGGCTGTTAGCCACCGTGTGGTTGCTGGGAATTGATCTTTGGACCTCTGGAAGAGCAGTCAGTGCTCTTAACCGCTGAGCCATCTCTCCAGCCCCCTACTTGTTTTCTTTTAACAAAACAATTAACTGTGTTTCTAAATTTTTCTTCTTTGGATAGTATTCAGTTGAAATTGTTTGACTACTAGCTAAAAGACACTCCTTAACTTAGAAAGAATTGTCTAGAACATAGGGACGGATGGGTAGTTAATAATAAATACTTAGCCACAAACTTGTTTTAAAAATGTAGTAGATATTATAGAAAACATTCATATGACAAAAGATGATACTCTTTAAGTAACCACAATGAATGCATGTAGGCTGGCTTTGTTTTAATTAGTGAAGCCTCAGCATACTTCTTACCTTGCACCTGTGATTTGTACCCTACAAATGATAGGCTATCAGAGTTGAGATTTATCCATTTAGGAAAAAATAGTTAAAGCATCAACTCTGAGATAATTGCAGAGACAAAGACAAATGGACCCATGAGAGCAGTCATCTGACAGAAGACATTCTAGGTATTGAAGGGACCCTCTGGACCCCCAATTAGGCACGGATGACAGCCAAACACCAATTTTGAAGCGCAAATCAAATGCAAAGAGATCCCTTCTTAAGCAACGCAAAGAGAAGAAGAGGCTGAAGTCTGAATCTGGCAGAAACAGCAGCAAACGGCTTTGCGGTGTGAACTTGGGTGGAAAAAGTGGTGGTCTGTGTTAGCATGAGCTACAACATGTCGGTAAGTTCTGTTTGGGTGTTTTGATTAAGTTAATCAAATACCGAACTTTGATTACTGGACCTTGGTATTCTGATAACTGAGCCTTAGTACCTAGCCTCAAAAATGAGTTCGTTGCTAAGTGAAGGAACAGACCTTAGTGGCTAGCTTTAGGAATGCCATCTGGTAGTTTATCAAGAAGGGTGAAAGACAAAACCTGCTGGTACAGCGTCTACTGTGCTCTGGCTTGTGTTTGCAGCATAAGGGCTTGAGAGAGCCCTTAGGGTATGAACCCCTAGACTGAACACACCTTGCCAAGGCATGACTGTCCTCTGAGAGGCTCCACTGAGTAGCTGGCGCAGAGGAATGCAGAGACCCACAGCCAAACTGCGCATGGAACTTGGGGACTCTTATGGAAGAGTTTGGGAAAGGATTGAGGGCCCCAAAACGGATAGGAACTCCACAGAAAGACCAAGAGTCAACTAACCCGGACCCTTGAGATTCTCAGAGAGGGAACCAACTACTAAAGAGCACACATGGGGTGGACCTACCTGCCTACAACCCCAACCCCTGCACTTTATGTAGCCGACTTGCAGCTCGATCTTCAAAAGAGACCCATACAACTAGAGCAGGGGCTATCGAAAAGCTGTTGCTTGTCTGTGGACTATGATCTAGCTGGGATGTCTGTCTGGTCTTAGTGGGGAGAAGATGCATCTAGCCCCACAAAGACCTGATGTGCTAGGATGGGATTGGGGGGGGAGCAGTATTTCTCTCCTCTCAGAGGAGAGAGGGAGGGTGCAAGAGGGGACAGGATTGTGGATGGGGTCACCAGGGGGCAGCAATCAAGATGTAAAGTATAATAAATAAATAAATGAAATGAAATTGACACAAACGAAACTGTTTGGTATCAATGCCTGTGTGCACTGTCCTACATCGGGCTTGGAGCAGCGCTTCTAAAATGTAGACGCATGAACACGTTCGTGTTTCTATAAGATACCTCCTTGTGGAGCAATTGAATCTAGATCTTTTTAAATTGTTAATTAGAATTTCAATTTAATAGAGAAAAATCCTATAAAAATTTTTCTAATTTTAATTTTTATATTTATATAGTCTATATTATATAAATCATAGTATGTTACTTAAGCTTGAAATATTAGTGTAGTCTTCTCACTTTTAAATATAGATTTACAAAGTATCTTCTTAAAGATGTTTCTATAGCAAAAAATTTAGAATACCTAATTATTGATTATGCTAAATATAATCTTAATTTAAAAATCAACAAAATACAAATCAATAGCATTTATTTAATGTGTTAGGTAATGTGCAATTAAGTATTATGTGTGATGCCACTTATATTTACCCTATGATACGGGATGAAAAACAATTATTTTGATTTTCCTCAATTAAATTCAATAAATTTGTTTTAATATTATATTATAAAGCAATATTCTCATTATAGTATAGACAACCATATAGGATATAGTTGATGACAGACAGTTAATAGATAGATAGATCTTCCCTGTTCTTTCATTATTCTAAATATCTGACACATAAAATCAAGCCATTTGGTTATAAATGCAAGGGTTAAGTATTAGTAGAAATAGCACTATCCAGATACATTTAGTCCTTTTTCCAAATAATATGAAAATAAAATAAATATTCTGAATTTAAAATGAACAATATTTAAATTATACTTGAATTGTTAGGGATGCATAAAAATATTACTTCACAGACATATCATTGAGCTGTAACTCAGGTATTTTCTATTAAACTGGGTCATTAGGATTAGAGATTTGGTGATTTGTTGTTCTTGTGCTTTGTGCCATTCTTACTTCAATAAATACACTTAACAGTTAAGCTAATGAGTAACTCATTTCAAGACATGTACATGGTCAGATAAGTGCTAGGAAGCTAGCCAGACGCACTATTGTAGGAACAAAGGACTTTCACTCACTGTACAGCGGCCTGAATGATCAAATGCAGGATCTGTCCGTGAGAGGCAAGCAATCAGTCTGTCACTAAGGTACATCTGTAACTCTTTCATCTTTTTCTTCATTCCTAAGTCTCCCATACACACTAGGTTTGTTGAAAAACACAGGCATCCAAAGGCTTTATGATAGAGTTTAATCAGATAGGACATTTGTCTGGGGTGGTGGTATTTACTGCATTTACTCTTGAAATGTAATCCATGTTGTTTACACCTTCTTCTATGAAAACATCTTTGGGAATATAATCATCACATGAAAAGGTACCCATATAAAAGCATAGCATTCAGCTGTCATCGAAAGAACTTCTCTCTGCAACTGATGGAGACCATCACAGGAAACCACAACTCATCAAAATTCAGAGTTATGGAGATCCATGCTAGGGGATACAAAATACCTTCCGCAGCTAAAGTCCAGGGAACATCATGAAAGAAGGCTGGAAAGATTGTGAGTGCCTGAAGACTAGAGAGTTTGCTGTGAGACTGTGTCTTCTAATCATGTCAGAAACTACATTCAGAGTGCCTCACAAGCCTGACCACTAACAGGATGGTCTGGCTGAACACGGACAATCAAGCAATGACATGCCAAAATTAACAGGCAAAAAATACAGAAGACATAAACCCTACATGTAGAACTACAGGCAACTATGCAATGCTAAAACCATAGGATAAGTAATCTTTCCTAGGGAGAATGAAACCAATCATTTAATGTCAAATGATCAACTCTAAGAACCTACACACAAGTGATGTTATACAGAATTTTAACAGGTTGAGTTTTGAAATATGTTAGGTATATACATATATACATACACATATGTGCATGCAATAACAATGAATAAAAATGATTTTGAGTTAGAAATTTTGAATTAGAGTGCTGCATGGAAAGAAGGGAGGAAAGAAAGAGATAAGTTAGAATTACTTAATCTCAAAACCTGTTATCTCTTAGAATCTTACTCTCTTCTAATGAGAGACAGAAAGGGATTAGATACAGATGGGTGGGGAGGAACTGGAAGGAGTAGAGGATATACAAAATGAGAGAAGAATACATTTTCAATAAATGGGAGCATTTGGAAAAAATACAAAGTCCAAAACAAAAATAAGACTGTCAGAGGAACAAGGCAGTGACTCAGATGCTTTGCAAATAAATAAAAAAAAAAAAACTGCACAGACTCTTCATGTACTTGTCCCCAAGGAGTCTATCAGTAATTGTCCTGTGATGAAGAAGCAATGAGGAAAGCCTTGTAAATGTGTGAAAATTTATTCTCATATATTATGTGGAAGGGCTGAAGTTAACAGAGTACTTTGGGCTGGATATTTGGGATCAAGTAGGAGTCAAACTCAGAGAACATGAAGCTAGTCGACAGATGGAAGGAGTTTGTCTTCAAGAACATGGATTCCGTCAGAAGCCAGCACCATGGCTTGAACTAACTTAAAATTCATCACACAGAAAACCTTTGGGACATTTTTTTTTTTTGTGAACCTCCTCAGCTTCTTTCAAATGTTGCATTACAAGTATTTTACAAAGCAAAACACTGTGTGCAGATGTGCGCTCTCCCAAATTTCATTCTTGATTAATAACAATTTCAGTGAGAAGACGTGTTGGAACAGTGAATAACATTTTGAAAATTTGAAACTCTAAGTTTGACATTGTTAGTTTCCTACTAGGCTCAGTGTTTATCCATAATGAAATGCAGATGTTTCCTCTTATTCATATAATCTTCCCCATGAAAAATTTAAGTAGCTTTGGAAAATAAATCATACACTGTTTCACATATTAGATCTGTTGACATTGCAGTGTAAATACTGTTGAATTTCTAGTGACTTCTATTATATAAGACAGTCTGGTATTAAAATGTATTTTGATGTTTTAATCCTAAGATAGTATGATTCAGGGTATGTTATTGTGTACTAGTATTTGCTGTAATGGTTGACGAAATGTAACACATAAGAAACTTCATTGAAAGCCTGTTACTCTTGGTATCAAAATTTTGTTTAAATTAATCGTTAATGTCATGTTTCTATTTGTAAATGTAAAATATAAAATTCAAACCTAATTTAAAAGTAGTATTTTCTTTCTTACAAAGCTTTTGTGACTTGAGATTTTTCTTTTCTTTCTTTGCATTTTGGTCTACTGCAGACTTATTTTTCCATATGACATTTTTTTTTTTATTTCACAAATTGAGGTTTTCTATAAAAAGAAGTGTCAATAATAATGAAGTCCAAATTCCCCTTGGCAACAAACTTTGTGTGAAACGGGGTGGGCAGAGGGTTCATAATGTCACTTCCTAAAGAATAATACCTGACAGTCATAAAACAGAATATGATCATCAGAAGACTTCAACCTAATGAAAAATTTTATCTCTTCACATTTAAATAACTTAAAATGCTTTAGTTGAGATATTGATGTTTAAAGTAGTTTAATAACAGAACATCCAAGTCATTAAAAAGGAACATTTCCCACTTAGAATTGTGTGTGTGTGTGTGTGTGTGTGTGTGTGTGTATGTGCATTATTAGTGAAAATAATTTTCCTTAAACAACATTCTACTTCATCCATTTTGTAAGAGGTTTATGCAAATCTAGAGGTTGCATATGCTTCGTTTCCCTCGAGGGAAGGCTTCTGTGTTCCCCGAAGTCTTTAATCATTCTATCACTCTCTTTTCAACTAAACCTGTTAAATAAACATAAATCACTTTAAGGGAAGAAAGGAGCTTTGACTACTTAAGATGCAATATGATCTTACAACTTATTCGGTTTTAACTTCAGCTTCATTATATAAGAAATGACAGTCCAGGCTGATACTTCAATTCAGGAGCAGCCAGGAAGGCAATTACTGGGTCTTATTCTCTCAGTCTTCTAAAAGATGTGTAGACAGTGTGAAAACAGAAGCAATTCATTACCCATTTATATACATAACTCCTGTTACACTTTAACATGATAATAATTTTAAAAAGGCTAAACAAGAGAACAATGCATATATACTCACAAGGCATTCTCTCTTATGTCTAAGTTCAGGCAACATCAGGAAATAATGTTGTAAAATACTGAAACCTCACCTGTGCTGACATATTAAAGTCATAGTATTCTCTTTCCACATGTCATATGTGCTAGGTTGAATACCATACTAGAAAAAACACCTTTCAAACAAAACAGAATGGCCCTTTATGTATCTTAAGTTTGTGTAGACACAAAATTACAATTTCTGAGATGAGGTCTTCCTTGATATAAAGTAGGAACTAAATCCTATGTCTTGAGATTTCCTCTTAGCCAATCAGAGTGGCTAAGATTATCAAAACAAACAACAAATGCTGGATGTATATGAGTAAGAACCTTTATTCACTGTTGGTGGGACATGGTCATCATTGCTCTACTCAAAATACCTAGGAAATAGATATCATCTAGGTGAACTTTGAAATATTATTAAGCATGAGCAAAAATAAAACAATGAAATTTGCAAGTAAATGAATAGAATTAGAAAAGATCATCACCTGAGGTGACCCAGACCCCAAAACGAAACATTAGACATCCTTACTTCTCCGATGTCCCTAAAGTTTTTGGTATTTGTAAACTGGAACAACTATAGAAGCCAGAGAAGTTAAAAGGGATCATTACTGAGGGAAGATGAGAAATAGAGAGGGAATGGGCAGAGCACAGTGATTTAAGTGGAAAATAGGAGACAAAAGGATCTTTAATTAGTGAAGGGGAGAGAGAAATGCAGAGAAAAGGTAAAGTAATAAGGATGCTTGAAAAACTCTTAAGGAATCACACTCTAAACTATCTACCTATCATATGTAAATACACAAATATAGCTTAAATCCAAATTTCAAAACCTGGGACAATAGTGCTCCTCACAGGAGCAATAGATTGTCTAAAAATATACCACCACACCAGGCCTGAGAATTTCTCTTTCGAGTGTTCAGGCAGAGTTGTCCAAGAGACTCCCAAAACATTATAGGTTATTGCACTTAGCCTTGGTTTCCCCGCGAAGTGGAAATCCCTGTTGCTGAAAACAACACTCACTTCAGACCTAGGGCTCTGAGGGCATACTATGGATATGACCTGGAACCTTAAGGAGCATTGATTTGCATTCATGGTAACATACAAGCTTCTGCAGGATAGAAACAAACAATAGTCCTATCAGGCTATAACACCTATGAACTTCAGCAATAACCAACATTGCAGGATAACCCTCAATGTGCATTAGTGGCACAGATACCTTGGCAGTAACCAACATATCTCTAATTAGACTTAATTATGTTATTGTCAACAAGAGGAAAATCATGCTGGATACTGAAAACGGAGTCAACTACCTAGAGAAAATGGAGTCAAGAATCTTAGAGGATGATGGCTGGAGAGATGGCTCAGGGGTTAAGAGGACTGACTGTTCTTCCAAAGGTCCTGAGTTCAAATCCCAGCAGCCACATGGTGGCTCACAACCATCCTTAACGAGATCAGACGCCCTCTTCTGGAGTGTCTGAAGACAGCTACAGTGTACTTACATATAGTAAATAAATAAATCTTTAAAAACAAAAGAATCTTAGAGGAGAACCTATGTTTGCCATTTCCTTAAAGCATCATAATCCCTAATTACATACTAAATATTTTCCTTATGCCCACAAATAAGTACAGCTCTAATTAAGGAAATTCACTATGTAGAAATAGGAGACCATAACTAAAACACCCAACCAATCACAATGCAGAATTTTGGAGTCCTGACCCAAGCAATACATCTACACAGGTTCTGTGCCTAAGACCCTGGGATCATTGTTGAAAAGGGGGCATAGTTTATCAGATCCAGAAGAATAAGGAGTTTGCTATGGGATTGTGTTGCCAAAGAATATCAGAAGCTACACCCATAAAATCTCGCCAATATGGCTTTCTAAACATTCCCTGAAAGAGGAATGTCTTCTACTACAGACAAGCAGAGCTCACAAGGCTTCAACCCTACACAAAAACTACAGGCAACTAAGGAATACTGAGAGTAGGAGAAAGTCTTCTCCAGGGAAGAACACACAATTATTTTTCAATATCAAATTGTAATCCACAAAATGTATGAGTTCAAGTAAGCATACAAATTGAGCAGGCTGGGATTATGTTTAGTTAATATATATGTCTGTGTGTGTATATATGTATGTATAGTTATTTCAATCATATTAACATTATCTATATAACATATATATTCTTATATACATATCTATATAACTACAATTTAAAAAGAGGAAAAAAATTGAAAGACAGCAAGAGGTTTGGAGGTAGAAAGAGCAGATATACATGATATAATTAAAACCTATATATGTGTGTGTGCATAACAGTGGAACAATACAAGTGGAAAAAGATAAGTTAGAAAAAAGTACAAGTTGTAATTATGAATCAATAATGTGAAGAAGTCAACTGTCATCAGCAGACACCAAATTCTTATTATAATCACTATTTTATTTTAACTGCACTTGTAAGTATATCATCATATCTCATTTTGGCCTCAATTTATGTTTTTGAATTGGGTAATTTTATTTATTTACTGTTCAGGTAGTTGACATCTGAGTACTCTTTAGAAAAATGCCCCTTCGTGACTTTTGCAATTATAGAATTGAATTGTTTTTGTTTTGTACTTTCATATATCCTTTTAACGTTAAATTATAGTTACTGAAAAGGCACACTAATTAAATTATATATCAAAGTGGGATAAATGGGTAGATTAGATAGAAAATTTAGAACAGTAGAGATTTATCTGAGATTTTTATCCTGTATCTCAGACTGTTTCGTATTAGGAAAGAGAAATGTCATTTCAAAAAACTGTTGCTATTGCAAAGGGTAAGGGATAAATTCTCATTTGAATCCAAATATTTGTAATCCTGAGTCAGTAACACAGATTTAGTTTTCCAGAAATACCACATTCTAATGAGGTAGCAATTCCATAAGATTTTTAGCATAACAGAACAAAGAAAGACAAAGATCAAGACAATGTTCAAATGTATTGGAGGGCACATGAGATAAGTTGATTGTAGGAAGGAGAGGAGAACTCTGCTTGAGGCCTTAGATTCTGACAATATGATGGGTAGAAAACTAGGATCTTAATAAATTAAAATATCATAAATATTAAGATGTTCGTTTTCTCTGTTTGTGACAGGATGTTAGATCCATTTTGGTCTATCAGTTACAGGATGCTAGATCTAACACAGAGTAGGACAAGAAATGATGTCCTCCTTGATTAAAGATCATCCAAGATAATTGTAATTTGGTTCTAGAACTGCAACATCCCCACATATCCACATCCCTTTTGGTGGGTGGAATGAAAATTGCCCCCCTAAGTGACACTATCAAGATGAATGGTCCTCTTGGAATAGTGTGGTCTTACTGAAGGAAGTGTGTCACTGAGATTTGTCTTTGAGGTTTCAGAAAATCAAGCCAAACTCAGTTGTCTTACTCTCTTTCCTCTCTTTCTCTTCCTGTTGCCGGTTGATCCAGCTCTCAGCTCTTCCTTCAGTACCATGTCTGCCTGCAGGCTGTCATGATTCCCATTAGATGAGAATGAGCTAAACTTCTGAACTATAAGCCAACCCTAATTAAATATTACTCTTCATGAGTTGCTGTGGTCATGGTGTCTCTTCACAGCAATAGAAACCCTAAGACATCACTGAAGTTTTAATCAGATCACCAACATTTTAGTCATAGCTTCTTTCCAGGAATTTATAATTCAAAGACATCAATGATGGTAGACAAGAAAAAAAATAACAAAGGAGTGATAATTATTGTGATCAAAGAATAAAGGAGAGAGCAGACCAGGGGTTAAAAAATTAATTTAGATAATTTACTCATTGGTTATTATGAGCTTGACCCAAACTTAGATGTATGCAGAAAGAAGGACTCTTGATAGAGAGCTATTTCTATAAGATTGACCTCTACTCAAGTCTGCTTTGCATTTTCTTTATTAATTATTGATGTGCAAGGTTCCAACTTACAGTCGGAGTACAGCTGTGAACAAGTGGTCCTTGGTTATATAGAAAAGCAGTCTGAGCAAGCCAGTTTGCAGCATTCCAACATGGCCTCTGATTCAGTTCCTGTCTTCAGGTTCCTGCCTTGAGTTCCTACTCAAGTTTCCTTCATAACTGATTGTAAACTATAAAGTGAAAGAAACTCTATTCTTTCTAATATCTTTCAACCATTCTGTGTATCATAGAAATATGAAGCAAACTAGGGCAGACAATCATTTCTCTAAGCCAGAAATCGCCATAGAAAGTCTATGATTCTAAAACATCTTAGAAATTCAGATTTAACAATTACCAGAGAGCCATGTCAGAGAATAGATATAGGACTTTCATAACAATGCTGGGAAACATAGATGCACTGTGACGCAAGTGTCAGAGGCATACAATCTTGGTCTACTATTGGGCTTCTACATCTACACACATAGAGTTGAGTTGGATATTTCTACATATTGGTAGTTTCCTGGATTATGAACAATAAGTCATGATTTCACAAGTGCTCACACTAATGAAATGACACACTCAGGGTAATATTACTGGAAGTCTAAAAGGGAGCTTAGAGCACCAAAAGGGTCGACCTATTTGTTTAATTACCTGCCTACTTGTAAAGAGACCATCATCTTCCAGCCTAAGGAAATTAGGACAGTAGAAACTCTAGACTTCAGTTAATTCTTTACTGAGAGAAAATTTTATACCATTTCCTACAAGGGAAAGACTACTTGGAAAAGTGTGTGTGTGTGTGTGTGTGTGTGTGTGTGTGTGTGTGTGTGTGTGTGTGTGTTACATGTATATGTGCATGTGAGCAGGTGCAATCAATCAATTGTGGGTAAGAATGGAATACAGGGGTTGACAACATGATTTCTTCTTCATTCACGCTCCATCTTATTTTTTGAGCAAAGTCTCTCACAGGACCAAGAGTTCCCCAACTGGCTAGACTGGCGGCAAATAGTGAATGCTCTAAGATCCACCTGCTCTCCTCCTTCCAATCAGGGCAGTGACTGCATCTAAGTGTCACCATTGCCTGTTTTCATCATGTTTTCATGGTATTCTAATTCAAGTACTATAGCTCAACAAGAACTTAACCTCTGGTTAGACTATTTAGTTGTGGGAAAATCAAATTTTGGACTAAATGTTTACTATTAGGGGTGGCATAAAAACATGTCTCCAGGCTGCTGGAAAAAGATTACACATGGTGGGACTAATGACTCCAGCAGCATATGTATAGCAGAGGATGGCCAATTGGTCATCAATGGGAGGAGAGGCCCTTGGCGCTGTGAAGATTCTATGCCCCAATGTAGGGGAATGCCAGGGCCAGGAAGTGGGAGAGGGTGGGGTGGTGAGCAGGGAGAGAGGGGAGGGAACAGGGGATTGTTTTAGGTTTTGGTTTATTTTATTTTATTTTGTTTTTTCTACATCTAATAAAAAAGAAAAAGAAAAAGAAATCTGATTTTGTAGCCATATAGTATAGAAAGCTTTGTCTTTCAAGAACATCTGAAGATAATCAAAGGGAGCCTTCTTCTGATGACTTAATTTGTTGAGTGTTCACTGTTTTGGAGAAATGTTTGAAGAAATCAGAATAAAGGAATATTGTTTGTAAAAAAAGAAAAAAAAAGAAAAATGAGATAAGTAGTCTTGTTATGTCTTTATTCCTACTTATTATAACACACACACAGAAAGAGAGAGAGAACAGTTATACCCATTTGAATAAACCTCAAGCATATCATTTTGAAAATTACATTCTTAAAAAATGCAGCAATTTTAAAGTGAGCATGTATAAATTTATCATCACTATTTTTAAGTTCCAAATGCAAATAAAACCAATACCTCCTTTTAGAATACTTAGTATTTTTTTTAAATATTTTGATATTTAGTAAACTGGAGAAGCTTATTAATTGTTGATATGTTTTAAGAAATTACTCAGACTCATATAGTTAGAGCTATAATTAAAAGATTAAATGATATTTTGATTATATACACTGATAAATACAACAAAAGTGTTTTTCAAACATTTTAAGCCAAATAGATGGAACTAGAAAATATCGTCCTGAGTGATGTAATCTAGACCCCAAAGAACATGCATAGTACGCATTCATTGATAAGTGGATATTAGACAAAAGTACAGAATACCTATGATACACCCAACTGACTGTAAGAAATTAGTCTAGAAGAAAGGCTCAAGTGAGGATGCTTAAATTCTACTTAGGAGGGGGAACAAAATAATCATGAGAGGCAGCTGGAGGAGAAACCTGGCTAAGGGAGGGGAGAGGAAAAGGGAGGCAGGATCAGGTATGGAAGGAAGACAAGAGAGAGACCCAAAGGACCAGAAGAATGAATGGAAGTATGCAGCTGCCAGGTAGGAGGTGGGGGGAATCTCTAGAAAACTCACAGAAACCTGGGATGCAGGAGGATCCCAGGACTGAATTTGGGTGAACTCTGCCAAAGTGCCCAATAGTGGGCAATGGAACCTGAATAGACGCCCTCCAATAGTTCGCAGGACCTCCAGTGGAGGGATAGGGACAGGAACCCACCTACAAAACGTTCAACCCAAAAATTGTTCCTGTCTAGGAGAAATTTAGGATAAAAATGGAACAGAGACTATTGCTGATCAGTGACCGGTCCTAACTTGGGATCCATCCCATGGGCATGTAAAAATTCCTGACACTATTACTGATGCTGTGCTGTGCTTGCAGACAGGAACCAAGCATGGCTGTCCTCTGAGAAGCTCTGCCACAGCTGACTGAGACAAATACAGATACAGCCAAGCCTTGTATTGAGGATGGGGACCCCTGTGGACTATATCTACTGCAATGCTTTAGAAAAAGCATGAATAGTGGAGTTTGTCAATTTAATTGAAAATGGATTTTTTTCTTTCTTTGCTTTCAGCATTTAAAGGCATTTCTTACTTCTATTGTAGGTTTTTAATTACAGGGTAAAGTAAGCCTATTATTGATTATGAGACTGAGATAGGTACAACTTGTTTACAGACATTCTATAAGGAAACAGATTTTCAGACACATGCAGACTAACATATATAATATGTAATAAGCTTCTTATTATATAAATTATACCATATATATACATACCATATATAAATATGGTATAAAAGATGTATAATATACACACATATAATTATGTATATATAATTATATACATATACGGTATAATATATGTATTTTTATATGATATAAATTATGTAATATATAAATAACATATAGTTACATATAAGTTGTAATAAATTAAATTTTATATATGTATATGTAATTTATACTATTTTTTATGAATCATTACTCTTGATAATATCTAATTTATACCCCATACAACTCTACCATCAAGCCACGTCCTCTAATTTTACATTAGGAGGGTTTAGAAAGGTAAAATCAAGTTCAAAGACAAAATTGGCATTGAACACTAAATTATTCTACCGTCATACCTGAAACCTTTGTCCATAACTCTGTCTTGCTATTCTTCTATTGTCCAAGGCCCAGATATTCAGGTTGTGTAGCATCGCAGTAGATATATTCCAGAAGCACAAAGATCTTGGTCAAAATCATTTGAGCAGCAAGAGACTGCATCTTGTCATGATGGTTAGAATAAAGACTGATGGGCATGCCTTTTCCTTTAGTATTGTGGTTTCAGAGGGTGAGATTACTAGACTTGTCTGTGGGAATGAAAACTTTACTCTAATTTTAAGGGCTGGCTAGTAAGCAACTCTAATTCACATGTGTACTAAGAAATATTTGCCTCTAGATGAGACACTAAGCAAATTTATCCACATTAAAGATAGAACTTCAAAACACCTATTGCTAGAAGACATGAAATCTGATTATCTCTCCTGAAAATCCAAATTTTTTTCCGTAAGAAGCACTAAGGCTCTTCAAGCTCCTCTCAATGTTTGGCTGTGGGCCTCTACAGCTCTTTCCATTGACTGATGGGTAGATTCTCTCAGAGGGCAGTTAGGCTAGGCAAGTGTCTGAAATCAAAACAGAATATAACTAGCAGTATCAGGGATTGGTTTTTGCCCATGGGATAGGTCTCAATTTGAGCCAGTCATTGGTTGGCCATTCCTTGTATCCCTGCTCAAGTTTTGTCCCTGCACATCTTGTAGGCAGGACACATTTTGGATCGAATGTTCTTTGGGGTGGGTTGTTGTCCATATCCCTTCACTAATAGTCTTGTCTGGCTACCAAAAGTAGCCACTTCAGGATCCATACCCCCATTGCCAGGAGTCTCAGCTAGAGTTGCTCCCATGGCTATCCTGGGGCCTCCCTCTCCCTGGCCCAGGAGCTCCAGGAATCTTATAGAAGAGTTGGGAGAAGTATTGAGATGCTAGAAGAGGACATGGATTCTACAGAAAAACCAACATAGTCAGTTAACCTGGACCTTTAGAGACTCACAGAGACTGAATGACCAACCAAGAGTGCACAGGGTGGACCTAGGATCCTGCACACATGTAGCAGGTGTACAGCTTGATTTTCATGTGGGTCCCCAACAACAGAAATAGGGGCTGACCATGAATTTGTTGCTTACCTATGGATCCCATTCTCCTAACTAGGCTGCCTTATCTGACCTCCGTAGGAGAGGTTGCTGCCTAGTCCTGCAGTGACTTGATGTGTGTGTGTGTGTGTGTGTGTGTGTGTGTGTGTGTGTGTGTGTATTGGGGGTGATAATCCTAGAGGTGGGCTCGCCCTTCTCAGAGGAGAAGATAAGGGGAAGTGAGGAAGTACTGGGTAGAGGTGGGCTGATATTGGTATATAAAGGGAATAAATAAATAAGTTTTGAAAATACAATGACTATAGAGATGAGAGCAGCAATAAATATTTACAATGAAATATAAGTGGATTTTATTCTTATTAATGATCCATGCCACCAGTGTGACAAATTCATCTAGGTATATATGATTCTCTGCATCTTACTGTTACTAAATTAATTCAAAGTGAGTTACTTAAACTCTAGTAAACTATTAAACTAATTTTATTTTCATTTATGTTGAACATAGATTTGTTAAATCACAGGTATGAGTATTTTTAATAAGTTTAATAATTCTTGTGGATTTGATTCTTTTATTTTGAGATAAGATGTGCCAAAATCTCATATAACAATTTACTCTCCCAACACAACTCAATTTTTAGAATTAGCATTAATTCAAGACTCCTAAGATGTTATTTCCAATACAAGAGGACTAATTCCTTAAATATTATTCTATGAGCCTGAAAAAATTAACATGTGTCTTCTTCAAGTATACATATGTTTCCAAATACAATCTGATGTGTTAGAGATTGGCAAAAGGCAACTTGTTAACATTTTTAAAAAAACTAAAGACACTACACATTGTCTGGTATTTGTTATAAAATGAATAACTCGTCCAGTGATTCTTAAAATAATCCAGTTTTGCAACATTGTTAACAAATATATTTGAAATATTTGATCCATAACATCCCAAGTATCATATATTTGTTGATCAAAGAGTATTATTTTTAGTCTGATTGAGTTCATCTAGTAAAATATAACCTGCAACTGTTGCCAAAGTGGATCATTAGTCTTTTCTGTTGCTATCAGCAGAATGAATACAGTCTTATGACATAAAATTTCAATCTGGGATACTTTCAATCCGGAAACATCTGAGATGTTCTGTTCTTTGAAAAATAGCAACACTGAATTCACCCTAAGGAAGCTGAAGGAAAACCTTATGGATGTTGGAATTCTGTTGCTTGCAGCTTGGACTGACTGACAGCCATTGGAAGATTTGAGTGAAGACGATAATTAGATGTTGCCTACCTGTCTTCAGTGTGACATTGAGGATAATTTACCAACCCAATGATTAATGGAGTAGGTGCTCATTAGTGTACCTGGAGAGTAAGAGAATGCATGGGGAGGAGAGTGAAAAAGAAAATTGCAGCGTGTAGCAATCATGCATGTTTGAGAATGCCTTGACACTGTCAGTCCCAAAGTAGTTCTAACTCAGGAGAGTGGTTTTAAAAGTTTATAATAATAATAGTTATTATTATTATTAAATAATTATATTTATGTGTTTTATAAATGTATATTTTTAAAAATTAAATATATTTTATCAATATATTTATATATGTTTATAATATTTATATTATTTACTTATTACATATAATATGCAATATATTTAACATAAAGACTCATATATTATATATAACTATATAATCAATATATATTACAGTTACATAATGAATAATAATAATAATTAATAAATAGCCTTCTTGCTTTACTGTTATTTTGATGATCTTTTCATCTTGAAAGATAGCTTTAAAGACAGACCACAGTATTTTATCCCAGAGGTATGTTGGACAAGAAGTCAAAGTAATCACCTAAATCAATCATCTCTTTTTAACTATAAGCCTAATGCTTTCCTAGGTACTAAAGGAAATAAATTATAGGTAAGTTGGAGTGAGCAGTATTTACTAATAGAACTTGTTAAACCTAAGTCTCTGAAGTTCCATGGTAATGTAATTAGGTTTCCCTACCATTTGAGTGTTAAAAACTATAGATGCTTGTTTTTCTTGTCTAACATAGGACAATGCATGTACCCTCCCTCAAACTAACTAATCTGCAGGTTTTACTTTTTTAGTTTTCCTTTACACTCAAATTGAGTAATCTCTACCTCTGTTACATTGTTATATATTAGAATTATATTTCGTATTTCAAATTGAAATATTTTTTAAAATCATGACTGTAGGGTTTTGAATATCTTCGTCATACAAAGATCAATTACTGAATCCCATAAAAGAATAAAATAAACCAAATGCAAGTCATTTTTAGATACAGTGATGATGGCAGTCATGCAGGGAAGGCTGTGACAAGCAAGCAAACTTCCTGAGGATGGCCCACTGTTTTCTTATAGCTGCAATAGGCATGCTCAGAAGAATTGACTTCAAGGATTTTGACCAAGGATTGCTTTTTGCTGCTGATATGCCTGTCACTGTTGTGTTCCTCATATATCTGACATAGGCTGTTTCTTGGATTTTTAACCTACTCTGTTTGGCAGATTTCCTGCAGAATCAATATAGGGATATACTTCCTATAACAATGCTGTTTAGCTGAATTAATGATTTTGCCAAATTCCTGACTTGTTTCTGTCACGAGCAAGGGCCAAGTGGCGCTTCCAGCTGGGAAGGATGGCGACAGAGCTCCTTCACTCAGGTGTTCGTACACTGGATTCCACCACAAGAAATACCTCAGGAGTGGTAAGAGAGGACTCAACACACTGTTTAGGTTTTGAATGCTTTATGTCAGTTTCCAATACAACTACACACAGCATACAATATGTTATCAGAGCTAAAATAATAAAGGCTATGACAATATAATAGCTAAACATTTCGCCTTACCACATATTGAATATATACAGCTTTACTCTACTGCCTATTAGGGGGTATACGACCTGACAGTGTCTCTGGAAGCAGGCTCAGCTATCTCTGAGGCAGGGCGTGGTGTTCTCTTATGAACCGAAAGTAGTTGATGTCCAGCAGGTCCAGCTATCTCTCGGCCAGAGGGCTATACTTGACCACGAAGGAAATGTTTGGCTGTAGATAATGTTTGACCACGAAGATTACTTGCCCTCGAAGTCTTGAGTGGTCTCGGATGGTCTCTGGTCATTGTGGCAGAGTCTGGAGGCTCAGGAGGGTCATGTCAGCAGCCATGGCTACCAAGAGCGAGGGATAGAGATGCTAGCTTGTCTCCTAGCTACCTCTTTAAACTATTTTTGACGTCACGCTGAAGCAGAGTTCAGATAAACACTCACGTCTGGTTATCTTCTGAAGTTGTTTACTTTTCTATGGAAAATTTTCTGTACAAGTATATACTTCTAATATCTCTCATTTTGGCAAAACATCTTTCATATATTATTCTAGGTAACTAATACATCAAAACAACTTACTGCAAATAACTTATTTCAAAACAACTTCCAAACATTTCCTATTACAAGGTGGAGCAAGTCTTGCTACAGGCCTGCTCCTTACAGTTTCAAATACTTTTAGGGAGTTAGAATAACTGATATAAAGTTGAAGGAAGATGCCTTTAGTTGTTTTGACAAAAAGATATAATAAAGTTAGATAATAAAGAATAGACTGTTCTGTCTCCTTACTATAGAATAGTAAGTCAAGGCTTCATAATAATAGGTACCAAAAAACTTGAATAAACTCTAAGCACATAAATTACACTTGGAAGAGAAATAGGTTCAGGAAGATTTATTTATGATCAAGAAAAAACATTCATTCTAAGTCAGGTCCAAGGATGAGGCCACAGGTGTGCACCATGATAAAGCAAGGCTGTAAAATATAAAAATATTGCATTGAACTTATAATGAGCTTATAGAATGAGGCACAGATAAAACTGTTTTGAAATTATTATCAACATTCTGCTGTAACTCCTTTTTGTGTAACATTTTATCTGTGAGGTAATTTTTTCCTATATATAGAACTTTTGTCTGAAAAGCTATAGAAAGCTGAAATCAAAAATAAAATTTGTTGGAGCCTCTTTCTGCTTCATCTAGTGTGTGTGTGTGTGTGTGTGTGTGTGTGTGTGTGTATTTATGTGTGTGTCTGTGTGTGTGTGTGTGTGTATTCGTGATTTCCTTTTCCCATTTCATTTTCACTAGCTTCTTAAGAGTTAAGAGAGTTTGAGTTTGTTGCTGGTCATAGAGAAATTCCAAGTAACTAAATTTCTTTTTCAAATCCCCTACTGCTATCAGCAGGAGTCAATAGCCAGAAGCTATCAGCTCTGGCCCCAGAATAGTAAGAGAAAGTTAATGCCAGAAGCCATCAGCTGTGGCCCCAGAATAGCAAAACAGATCTGAATTGCCAGTAGCTGCCAGCTTTTGGCCCGCACAGCTGGATGCATCACCTCTGTTTAACATTGTTATCAAAGATGGTCTTTGACACAAGAAAGATAATATTTCCTTTATGCCTTAAATTTCCTGTTCAAAAATCTTGACACAAAGTAAATTTTCTTTATCTTGTATATCAATTTATCACTGTTCCTTAAAAGAAAATTTTTATTATACTCTATATTAGATTATTATTCAGACACTGATCTTGTGGTGGGTCACTAATTAACATGTTTATGTCTTTAAAAATCCAGTATAGTTCCTTGAGAAATTACAGTTGTAAACATCTTAGATTTTCTACTGTAGAAAATTCCTTTATCTTTACATCAATATTCTTTCATAAACGTTGAATATACAGATTTAGACGTCATGCCTTTTTTCTTTTGTGATATGGAAATAAGTAAATGAATTAAATTGCTAGTGATTCAAAAAATTAATTACATTTTAAATAATGTTATAGCTATATAACCTTTGCTTTTAATTTCTATTGTGCCTTCTAAACTTTTGCTAAACTAATCATCTAAACTCATGATAAAATTAATGCTTAAAGCCATGCCACAGACTGGATTTGTTGCGGGAATCCCTTGTTCCATGGGATGAGTAGAGTTCTGGTCAGGCGGGCAAAAAATTCGGCAGATGACAGACAGAGTCGACACAAGGAAGTGCTGAGTCTGAGTGTGTTTCTCAAAAATGGCATCAGACTTTCACAGTCATTACAAAAGAGAAATGAAAAATCTGGCAGCTCAGCGGTTGAGGTACATCTGAGGCCATCTAAAACACACTGGGACTAAAGCAGCCACCTCTTCTGGACAGGTGCTGCACTCCCCTCCACCCCCCAGGCCAAGCGTTCTGGGCCTGGGGGTGGGGCGTGGGAAGGGCTAAGGACCACAAGAGGCTCTAAGCTGGAATGCTCTGTCTCAAATGCAGACTGCTCTCTGCTGCACACTTTCTCACACTCAGGATCAAGGTCCTGCCCATCTTTAGTAAAATGTCCACTATGCTAATCTTCTGGGCTAGTAGAGACATTCTTGCTATTTCCTAGGAGTGACTCAGTGGATGAAAATGAGGATTCTACTTGACCTTGCCCTAGGATAAGTCTCCCATTCTGTAAACTTCAATGCCTTTATTATCTTTCTAACAATGCCAGAGGCAATTAGTCTGGATGGGTGACATTCTTTACAAAATTCCAAGCCAGGGTTTGGCTAAGATGTTAGAATATTGGAAAAGGTCAGAGAGCAATGTCCAATTTTGTCTAACTATTAGTAAATCATATCTTGGTGGGCACCTAGTGCATGAGTTTGCAAGGACATATCTGGGCTACCTCTGAGTTACGAATGCCACAAATGAACTCCAAGAGATTGACTTCCTTTGAAGCTGTATGCTTCTGGTCCATGGCCAAACTTTTGGGCTTGTCACAAGACTTCACTGGAGTGGTCATGGCAAAGCTACCCAATGTGAGATAAAAGTGGATAAGGGAAATTATCATTCAAAAAATATGTATGTCTTGATTTCAAAATATTGTCAGAAGATATTGCTACTGTGGCTCTCTTAAAAATTCTTTGAGGTCCCTTCAAGAATCAGCTTTCACTCTTATTAAGCAGCAAAATAATAGGAAGTCTATTTCTTGATTAATCAATAGAGAAGAAATCTACTCAACAACAAGTTTTTCTTTTAATGACTCTTTATTCTTTCCAATTTTCTTGCAACAACGCTAATTGAAAACTTAGGCTCTGAAGTAAGTTAACCTGCTTAAGATATTTCTTTGGCAATTTCATTTAGGTAAGATTTGTACTGTCCATTTTTCAGTCATCCCCAAAACTCCTATTAAGCTAGAAACAGGAATCAAATCTTCTGGCCTTATAAGGTAATTGCATAGTGCTTCAATTAAAGATGAATTTAATAGAGAAAAGGTGAATACTTTATGAAGCTCAAAATAAAAAGACATGATTGTCAGCCCTCAACATTAAACTGAAGGATCTATCCAGAGGAAGATACAGAAAAATAAGCACAACCTGTAGAGACTGACAGTATTAAAAAGTCTGTTTTCCTTCTAGGTCCTGTATGCATCAGTATGGAGAAGTGATGGAATTCATGAAACATATTAGTAATGAATCACAGTTAATCACAAACTATAGGATAAAAATCAGTTTATATAATTGAATTGTATTTCTATGTGGTAGCCACCATGAATGTATTACAGATTAAAAACCTATTTGTGGTAAATTCCTGGCCATGCCAGCCTTGGATTCAGGCAAGCCATATTTACCTTCTGTCATCTAATCCCAACCCTTCAGTATTATCCCCAGATTTGTAGAAAGCAACCTACTACAAATGGTCTATCTTCTTCTCTGCCCTAGTTCCAAGAAGTCTAAGCAGATCCTGGGGGCACATCCACATTTCCTCTCTCCTGTAGACCCTGTGAACTCCCCCCC
>NW_022196896.1:120614960-120684200 GCF_008632895.1 Mastomys coucha
TTTAGTTACATCTCATTTCTTTTCTTTTCTTTTCTTTTTTTTTGATTATTTTATTGGATATTTTATTTATTTACATTTCAAATATTATCCCCTTTCCTAGTTTCCCCTCCAGAAGCCACCTATTCCATCCTCCCTCCCCTGCTTCTATGAGGGTACTCCCCAACCCACCCACATACTCCAGTCTCCCCTCCCTGGCATTCCCCTACACTGTGGCATCGAGCCTTCACAGGACCAAGGGCCTCTCCTCTCCATTGATCTCCTACAAGGCCATCCTCTGCTACATATGCAGCTGGAGTCATGGGTCCCTCCATGGGTACTCTGGTTGATGGCTTACTCCCTGGGAGCTCTGGGGAGTCTGGTTGGTTAATACTCTTGTTCTTCCGCGTGAGCTCCCAGTACCTAGAAATGTGTTCTCTTGATGATCCCTGGTGGCCACATCTGGCAGAATCTCAGAGCATTCTCTACCAGGGCAATTCACAGCCACCACATTTATCTAAGAACCAGACTGGGCAACAGAAACTAAGGAATGGAACACCCACCCTGTAAAATTAATATATTAATAAATCCCTTCATGGGGTTGCTTCCCTCCTCAATGGTTTATATTCGGGAATGAAAGACACACACACACACACACACAGCCTTTATATTTTAACATGTCTTAATAGCTGCTTGACTGCCTAGCCTTCATGTTGCTAGAATTTACCTCCTGCTGATAATTCCAAGGTATTACTTACTAATTTCTATGTTCCATCTTGGCATCTCCTGATCCAATTGAGCAACCTTTTGGGCTGCTCTCTACCAGCCTCATTACATGGCATCTCAGCCTCTCTGTCCTGTATTCCTCTCAGGCATGGTGTGTCTCCTCCTTCTTTCTCCTCCTTACAGTCTCCATCCCGGGAAACCTAAAAACCCTGCTTCTTTCTCCTCTCCCCAGCTGTTGGCTGATGGCATCTTTGTTTACCAATCAGAATTATTTGAGGGCAGGTTCCCAGAAGGTACTTGAAGACCCTCTGAGCAAAGTTTTGGGGACACAATTAGCATTAGAATACAAGCAGCTACACCACTCAATAAACACAAGAACAGTTATCACTATCTAAAATTGCAATCATTCCATACCCAGATGTCTAGATGCCAGTGTAAAAACACAATCAATGACAGCCAGGACAATGTGTTTCTCCTGGAGCCTAGCAACCCTATTACAGTAGACCCTGAGAACTGTACCTGAAACACAAGACAAGGATTTCAAAATAGCTATTCTGAATATGTTAGAGGTTCTCAAATAAGACATAAACATTTCATTAATGAAGTCTATGAAAACATAATGCAATGGCATGAAGGAAATAGCTCAAGACAAAAAAATGGAAAACTGATTGTTGAGTCCCTGGGAGCTCTGGGGGATACTACTTGGTTCATATTGTTGTTCTTCCTATGAGGTTGCAAACACCTTCAGCTCCTTCAGTCTTTTCTCTAACTCTTCCATTGGGGACCCCATGCTCATTCCAATGGTTGACTGGGAGCATCTGCCTCTGTATTTGCCAGGCTCTGGCAGAGCCTTTCAGGAGACAGCCATATCAGGCTCCTGTCAACAAGCACTTGTTGGCATCCACAATAGTTTCTGGATTTGGTAACTGAATATGGGATGGATCCCCAGGAGGGACAGTCTCTGGATGGCCTTTCCTTCAGTCTCTGCTCCTCACTTTGCCTCTGTATTTGCTTCCATGAGTATTTTGTTCCCCTTTCTAAGAAGGACCCAAACTTTGGTCTTCCTTCTTCTTGAACTTCATGTGGTCTGTAAATTGCATCTTGGGTATTCCATGCTTTTGAGCTAATATCCACTTATCAGTGAGTTTATACCATGTGTGTTCTTTTGTGATTGGGTTATGTCATTCAGGATGATATTTTCTAGTTCTATCCATTTGCCTAAGAATTTCATGAATTCATTGCTCTAGCGTTTAGAGTCTCTATTGGGAAGTTAGGCTTCATTCAAACAGGTAAACATTTTAATGTTACTAGGTCTCTTTTTCTCTTACAGCTTATAATATCCTTTCTTTGTTCTGTAAGTTTAGTGTTTTGATTATTAAGTGGCAAGACACTTTATTTTTGGAATCAGTCTGTTTGCTCTCTGTGTGCTTCTTGTACCTTTATTGGCATCTCCTTCTTTAGGTTAACAAATTTTTCTTCTATGCTTTTTTATATTATATTTCATATTATATAATACTTATTATATAACTATACCATTATACATTATATAATTACATTATTATATATTATATTAATATTATATTTCTATGACTTTTCTATAATATTTTTGTTAAAAATATTTTCTGGACTTTTGACCTGGATTTCATCTTCTTCCTCTATTCTTACTATTCTTAGAGTTGGTCTTTTATAGTATCCCTGATTTTCTTTTTTTTCTTGGGGGGGGTATAGGTTTCTTTTAGACTTAACATTTTCTTTGACTAATATATCTACTTTTTCTATCATATCTTCAATGCCTGAGATTCTCCCTTCCATCTCTAGTATTCTGTTGTTGGAGCCTGCCTCCGTAATTCCTGTTCAAATTCTTAAATTATTTATTTCCTGAATTTCCTTAGTTTCCATTTTTCTTTATTGATTCTATTTCCATTTTCAGGTCTTGAACAGTTTTATTCTTTCTTCTCAATGTTTGTGTTTTTCTGTTTTGTTGTTGTTGTTTTTCTGTTTGTTTGTTTTGTTATGTTGGTTGGTTTGTTTTTAAAGAACTTATATATATATATATTTTTTTTAAGGACCCCCATCATCTTCATCCAGCCTGTCTATGGTCTCCTCCCTATACTTCAGCTATGTAGAAATATTTAGGGTCTGGTGAGGTAGGACTGCTGAATTCTAGTGAAGACATTCCTGAAGGCCTGTTATAGAGCTTGCAATGAGATGGAAGAAATGGATCTGGAGAAACAGAGGAGAGGGCAACATCTACAGTGAGCTTCCATGCCTCCCTGTAAGAAATGGCCTGTGGCTTAGCAGGGAGTGCTTATGGAATTGGGGGCTGGAATAAAGCAATAAATGAGGGAAGGGATGTTAGGAGGTGAAGGTACTTATGTGGATACACAGGAGGCATAGGCAGGAGGGTGGAGTGAAGAAGGCTGCAGCATGTGTTTTACACTGCTAAGGATGAGACTCAGGTAGATCTGAAGGGGCAGAAGAAGAGATGGAGACCTTCCGTCAGCCTATGTGATTCCCTGCATGAGTACCATGTGGATTATTTTTAAAAAGCAGAAATGACAGTCATGCATGTCTAAGATTGCAGAATTTGAATCATTATCTATGTATACCCTCAAAAATTATTACTGTAGTGAAAAATAAGTAAATAAAAGAAAGCAGTGCACCAAAACTCAGAATCTTTCCTCTTGGTTCTTTGTAGCATCTGCTTCTGGTCTATCCCTAAGAGTAGTTTGCAAAGACAACTGGTATCATGGTTATATTGCAGTTTACTTTATATTTTCAGGATTTATACATAAAGCATATTATAGCACATACATATATAAACATGTTATATGATTTCTTTCAGTTATGATGCATGAAATCCATTCATATTATGGTATATACTGATGGGTTTATTCTCAATGTAATTGTAGTTCTGGGAGGATCATGTGGAGAGGGAGAAGTAAAATGGGTTGAGGGAGGAAAGTGGGGAGAGACAGCTAGAATTGATAGGCGTTTAATGGGTGATGTGGAAACCCAGTGCAGTGGAAACTTTCAAAACTATATAAAAGTTATCCTAATGAAGTCTCCAAATAATGAGGGACACAGTGTCCTAGCTGGCTACCTCTTGTCATCCAATGAAGCTTTTAGTAACAGGACAGGTCAACATCCAGTTGGCCAAAGAGGTTCCATAGAAATCTCCATAAAACCTAGGCTGTTGCTAAGGTAATATGTGGTTCTCCACACAATGACCATAAGGCCCCATTGTTGAACACCCACACAACTTACTAAACACTGAGAGATTCAGCTGGTGCCTACAAAGCACCTTCACTCCTGTGTTTACCGTCATTGTTACTGTAGGGCACTCAGCAGCCTATGAAAGGAGAGCTGTAAACACCAGCCTACCCACAATACCTTTGATCTGCAATGCTATCCTGTCTGCAAAGTCTGCTAAGGCAATGGTGGCACAATAGTGATGAGACTAACCAACCTGATTTTATACGACTGATTTAAGGTACACTCTACAAGGTGGATCCCAGACCCAACAATTCTGGGGTGACCAAGAACCAGAGACTAGATAGCCCATGGACTTAGTGTAAAACCAAATAATACAGGTTTAAAACTGAAAAGTAGTGACTTATGATATTCTGCTGTAATCATACATCAGTGTCTTAATGAGCAATCATCAGAGCTCCTTCCTCCTGCTATAGATGGGAACATATATACTCCCAACCAGCCATTATGCAGAGAGGGAGAAAATAAAAATCTTAGAAGACACAGGTCTCAATGGGTTGGATCCATCAAGTATCCCCTTGAGAGTTAAGGGATCGCCTCAAAAGGGAGGCAGGAATGTAAGAGTCAGAGAGCATGAAGGATACCAGAGGAGAAGGTCCTCAGAATCAACTGAGAAAAGTTCCTATGAACTCATCAAGACTAAAGCAGGAAGCATAGGGCCTACTACACAAGTATGTAGTGGGTCCTCCTGTATAATATATCTTCCACTTCAGTATTTTCATGGGAATCTTCAGTGTGTGAATGAGTGTGTCTCAAATTCTTGTGACACCTCTTGGAGCTATTTTCCTTCACTTGGTTTGCTTAATCCAACATCAAGCTGATAATTTTTCTCTTATCACATTTATTGTGTCATGTTTGATTTTTATCTCCTAGAATTCTGTTCTTTTCTAATAAGAGACAGAAAGGAAGTGGACTGGTATAGGTGGGGAGGGGAAAGGTCTGGAAGGAGCAGGGGGAGAGAAAATTGAAATCAGAACATATTGAATAAGAAAATAATACATTTTAAATAAAAGGGAAATATAAACATATTGCCTTGTCAAAATAAAGTCATACACATTAGTTTAAATTTCTCAAAAAAAATATCTTCCTATAAAAACCTGTTATTCCTCTATGGACTGCAAGCTACAAGCTAGCATAAACTAGGCATACAGATTAGAGTTATGCAATAACTTTTTTGAAAATATTAGAAATAAAAAGAATAAAATTCTTATCTTAATTATGGAGAATACATGATTATAATAACTGTCATTATTATCCAATTGAGGAACTATAAGAATTAGACATAATCATATTTGAATCTAATTATTGATCTTCTTGCATAAACCCATTAAAGTTATTACAAACTGTTAAAATTTAATATATGAAGAAATACATTGAGTTTTCAATAACAATCAGCATGTATAAGCTCTATACAAGACTGTTTGGTTGATATTGTGATTTGCACAAACAAATCTGCATCTCTTCTACAGCGAACTCATCAAGTAGGTCATGTGACTGCTTCCCACTATGCCTTTTTCTTGAGAGAACAATCCTTAGCTCAACAATGGAGTTATAATTATAGCAGAATGCTGTTATTAAAGGTTATTGGAGATAAAGTACAGTCAGTAATTCTTGTATCTGACAAATCTGATTTTTTTAAAAAAAATGTGTTACCATTAATATTTTTCTTAGCAGTTACAACTTTAAATCTTCATTTGGAAGGATATGAGGGTTGAATGTAGAGTGCTTATAGGTTCTGATTTTCAGAGTTTGTTTATTTTATTAGATATTTTCTTTATTTACATGTCATACAATATCTCCATTCCCAGTTCCCCTCCGAAAAAAAAGAGAAAAAAAATAAAATAAAATAAAACAAAAACAAAAACAAACATAAAAACAAACCCCTGTTCCCTCCCCCACCCCCTGCTCACCACCCCACCCTCTCCTGCTTACTGGCCATGGCATTCCCCTACACTGGGGCATAGAACCTTCACAGAACCAAGGGACTCTCCTCCCATTGATGACCAACTAGGCCATCCTCTGCTATACATATGCTGCTGGAACCATTAGCCCACCACTTGTAATCTTTGGTTGGTGGTTTAGTCCCTGGGGCTCTGAAGATACTAGTTAGTTCATATTGTTATTCACCCTAAGATGCTACAAACCCTTCAGCTCCTTGGTTCCTTTCTCTAGCTCCTTCATTGGGGACCCTGTACTCAGGCCAATGGATGGCTTTGAACCTCTACTTCTGTATTAGTCAGGTACTGTCAGAGCCTCTCAGAGAAGGGCTATATCAAGCTCTTGTCAGCCAGCACTTGCTGGCATCCATAATAGTGTCTGGATTTGATGACTGAATATGGGAAGGATTCCCAGGTGGAGCAGTCTCTGGATTGTCCTTCCTTTAGTCTCTTCTCCATAGTTTGTCTCTGCAACTCCTTCAATGGTATTTTGTTCCCCCTTTTAAGAAGGAATGAGGTATCCACATTTTGGTCTTCCTTCTTCTTGAGATTCTTGTGGTTTGTGGATTGTACTTTGTGTATTCCGATCTTCTAGGCTAGTATCCACTTAACAGAGAGTGCATACCATGTGTGTTCTTTTGTGATTGGGTTACCTCACTCAGGATGATATTCTCCAGATCCATCCATTTCCCTGAGAATTTCATAAATTCATTGTTTTTTATAGCTGAGTAGTACTCCATTGTGGTAGATGGACCACAATTTCTGTATCCATTGTGCTGTTGAGGGACATCTGGGTTGTTTCCAGTTTCTGGCTACTATAAATAAGGCTGCTATGAAATAGTGGAGCATGTGTCCTTATTACGTGTTGGAGCATCTTCTGGGTATATGCCCAGGAGTGGTATAGCTGGGTCCTCTAGTAGTACTATGTCCATTTTCCAGAGAAACCACCAAACTGATTTCCAGAGTGCTTGTACCAGCTTGCAATCCCACCAGCAATGAAGGAGTGTTCCTCTTTCTCCACAAGTTCTCCAGCATCTGCTGTCACCTACATTTTTTATCCTAGCCATTCTGACTGGTGTGAGGTGGAATCTCAGAGTTGTTTTGATTTACATTTCCCTGATGACTAAGGATGTTGAACATTTCCTTAGGTGCTTCTCAGCCATTTGGTATTCATCAGTTGAGAATTCTTTGTTTAGCTCTGTACCCCATTTTTAACAGGGTTATTTGGTTCTCTGGAAACTAACTTCTTGAGTTCTTTGTATGTATTGGATATTAGCCCTCTATCAGATATAGGATTGGTAAAGATCTTTTCCCAATTTGTTGGTTGCTGTTTTATCCTATTGACAGTGTCTTTTGCTTTACAGAAGCTTTGCAATTTTATGAGGTCCCATTTGTCAATTCTTGATCTTAGAGCATGAGCTATTGGTGTTCTGTTCATGAAATTTTCCCATGTGCCCATGTGCTCAAGGCTCTTCCTACTTTCTTTTCTATTAGTTTCAGCGTATCTGGTTTGATGTTGAAGTTCTTGATCCACTTGGACTTGAGCTTTGTACAAGGAGATAGGAATGGACTGATTTTCATTCTTCTACATGCTGGTCGCCAGTTGAGCCAGCACCATTTGTTGAAAATGCTGTCTTTTTTCCACTGGATGGTTTCAGCTCCTTTGTCAAAAATCAAGTGAATGTATGTTTGTGGGTTCATTTCTGGGTCTTCAATTCTATTCCATTGATCTACCTGCCTGTCACTGTACCCATACCATGCAGTTTTTATCACAATTGCTCTGTAGTACACCTTAAGGTCCGGGATGGTGATTCCACCAGAGGTTCCTTTATTGTTGAGAATAGTTTTGGCTATCCTGGGTTTTCTGTTATTTCAGATGAATTTGCAAATTGATCCTTCTAAGTATATGAAGAATTGAGTTGGAATTTTGATGGGGATTGAATTGAATCTGTAGATTGCTTTTGACAAGATGGCTATTTTTACTATATTAATCCTACCAATCCACGAGCATGGAAGATCTTTCCATCTTCTGAGATCTTCTTCAATTTCCTTCATCAGAGACTTGAAGTTCTTGTCAAACAGATCTTTAACTTGCTTAGTTAGAGTCACACCAAGGTATTTTATATTATTTATGACTATTGTGAAGGGTACTGTTTTCTTAATTTCTTTCTCAGCCTGTTTATCCTTTGTGTAGAGGAAGGCCTCTGATTTGCTTGAGTTAATTTTATATCCAGCTAGTTTGCTGAAGTTGTTTATCAGGTTTAGGAGCTCTCTGGTAGAATTTTTGGGGTCACTTAAGTGTACTATCATATCATCAGCAAATAGTGATAATTTGACTTCTTCCTTTCTAATTCGTATCCCTTTGATCTCCTTTCATTGTCTAATTGCTCTGTCTAGGAGTTCAAGTACAATATTGAATAGGTAGGGAGAGAGTGGGCAGCCTTGTCTAGTGCCTGATTTTAGTGGGATTGCTTCAAGTTTCTCTCCATTTAGTTTGATGTTGGCTACTGGTTTGCTGTATATTGCTTTTACTATGTTTAAGTATGGGCCTTGAGTTCCTGATCTTTCCAAGACTTTTATCATGAGGGATGTTGAATTTTGTCAAATGCTTTCTCAGTGTCAATCTTCTTGTATCTGTTGAGGCCTGATTTGTGACCAATTATATGCTCAATTTTGGAGAAGGTACCACGAGTTGCAGAGAAGAAGGTATATCCTTTAGTTTTTGGATAAAACGTTCTATAGATATCTGTTAAATACATCTGTTTCATAACTCCTGTTAGTCCTACTGTGTCTTTGTTTAGTTTCTGTTTCCATGATCTGTTCATTGCAGAGAGTGGGGTGTTGAAATCTCCCACTATTATTGTGTGTGATGTAACATGTGCTTTGAGCTTTAGTAAAGTTTCTTTTATGAATGTAGATGCCCTTGCATTTGGAGCATAGAGGTTCATCATACCTTTGATGAGTATGAAGTGTCCCTCCTTTTTTTTTTTTGATCACTTTAGGGTGAAAGTTGATTTTATTAGATATTAGAATGGCTACTCCAGCTTTTTTCTTGGGACCATTGCCTTGGAAAATTGTTTTCCAACCTTTTATTCCTAGGTAGTGTCTGTGTTTTTCACTGAGGAAGGATTCCTGTGTGCAACAAAGTGCTGGGTCCTGTTTACATACCCAGTCTGATAGTCTATGTCTTTTTATTGGGGAATTGAGTCCATTGATCTTAATAGATATTAAGGAAAAGTAATTGTTGCTGCCTGTTATTTTTGTTGTTAGAGTTGGAATTTTGTTCATGTGGCTATCTTCTTTTAGTTTTGTGTTGGAAGATTACTTTTTTGCATTTTCTAGGATGTAGTTTCCCTCCTTGTGTTGAAGTTTTCCATTTATTACCTTCTGAAGGACTGGATTTGTGGAAATATATTCTATAAATTTGGTTTTGTCATGGAATACTTTGGTTTCTCTATCTATGGTAATTGAGAGTTTTGTTGGGTATAGTAGTCTGGGGTGGCATTTGCATTCTCTTAGGGTCTGTATGACATCAACCCAGGATCTTCTCGCTTTCATAGTCTCTGGTGTGAAGTCTGGTGTAATTCTGATAGGTCTGCCTTTATATGTTACTTGACCTTTTTCGCTCACTGCTTTTAATATTCTTTCTTTGTTTTGTACATTTGGTGTTTTGACCATTATGTTGTGGGAGGAGGATTTCCTATCCACTATTTGTTGTGTTGTGGAGGATTTCCTAGGATTTCTATCTCCAGAGCTGTCTCTCTTTGTGATTTCTTAACTGTTTCTACTTCCATTTTTAGGTCCTGGATGGTTTTGTTCAATTCTTTCAGCTGTTTGGTTGTGTTTTCCTGTAATCCTTTTAGGGATTTTTGTGTTTCCTCTTTAAGGGCTTGAACCTGTTTACCTGTGTTCTCCTGTATTTCTTTAAGGGAGTTATTCATGCCCTTCTTAAATTCCTCTATCACCATTGTGCGATATGATTTTAGATCCAAATCTTGCTTTTCTGGTGTTTTGGGATATCCAGGACTTGCTGTGGAGAGAATACTAGGTTCTGATGAAGCCAAGTAATCTTTGTTTCTGTTGGTAAGATTCTTGGTTTTGCCTTTCATTTGATGTCTGGTGTTAGATGTTCTTGCTGTCTCTGGCTGGAGCTTGTTCCTCCTATGGGTCTGTAAGCCTGTGTCACACTTCTGGGATATCAGCTATCCTCCTGTTAAACCAGTGTGCAGAGGGCTGTGGATCAGTCATCCCTCCTGAGTCCTGGGGTCAGAGCACACCCTGGAGACAGGCTCTCCACTTTTGGGAAAGGTGGAGAGAGGGCCGTGGATCTGCTGTCCCTCCTAGGTGTCCACTGAGTTAGAAAGGATCCTGTTCCAGCTGCCCTGCCACTTCTGAGGCCTGTGCCTTCAGGCTGGGTCCTGCCTTAGAAAGTCACCAGAGAGAAAATGGAGATCTCACCTGAGTCCCTGAGTGAGAGCACTCCTTGGAGGCAAGCTACCACTTGTGGGGCAGGCCACAGAGAGGCCTGTGGATCTGCTGTTCCTTTTTAGGTGTAGATAGAGGTAGAGAGAATCCAATAGCTGCCCTGCCACTTGTGAGGCCTGTGCCTCCAGGCTGGTCCTGCCTTAGAAAGTCCTCAGAGTTTGTTTTTAATCATGTGTCTACAGCAATCGTCATCTCCATGTTTGTTGTTATTGTTGTTGCTTTGGAATCTCTGAGTTTTGATTTTTTTTGTTTGTTTGTTTTTTAAACAAGTATTGGGAAGACTACACAGGAATTTTAGTGTAGCGGAGACCATCAGGTTTCAATCATAATATACAAGGAAAGACTGATCTAAAAAGTAACAAAATTACAATTTTTTATGCTATCAATTACTGTGGTATAAAAGCCCCCTAAGGTAATGTACAGATCCCAGATGGCCTTGTTCTTGTCACACACACAGGACTTGGGCAGGACCTGTATCCTTCAGATTACAAAGTGAACTCTCATTTCATCATTCTTTTAACATTTGGCAGTAAAGATGCTGCTTTATAGACTATATAATATAATACCAATGTAATTATATTTTTATTTCAATTTTTATCATTATATTATTTTTACAGATGTGTCAAATGATAATATGTTACAATATGTTCTACAACATATAACAAACTGTAATAAACAGTGCAAAATTAAATATACTGAAACACCCCAGGAAACTTTAATCTATTCAGTATTTTATATAACTTTATCATATGGTTTATGAACAAATTAACCTTCTTATTTTTATTGACTCCTTATTTTATTAAGAACAAAATAAGCAAGTAGTTGCTACATCTTTAACTGATTATCAGATAGGTTTGATAACTGAAAATATTTGAATCTTTGAAAATATAAAGCAAAAAGTAAGTCTGCTTTAATAATACTGTATTATAACTTGATGAATGGGTATTAGATGATAGCTCATATGCTCCTCACCTTTAATAAGCTGCCTTAAAGTAAAAAATCAAGCCTTCAAATAAGGATAATAGTAACTTATTTTAACTTGATTCAATAAAAGATATATGTGGGCAAAGATCAAACTTAAAGGAATTTTTATTATTCCATTATGTCTTTATAAATGTCCAATATACTGTCAATTATCACTGTAAGGTGTTCTGTCATATAATTTTAGTTCTTATAGAATCCACATCATTTCATTGTACTTTGAGAAGAATAACTTATCCACATCATCTATCTGTCTTTAATAGATTTATTTTCCAAAATACATTTGCCTTTCTAATATAGTTTCCATTATTCCTACTTCCTTAAGACCGGGGTTGTTCAGTATAGATAGGTGATAGTAATATCAGAGCCATTTCATTAGATTTTATTGCTAATTAAGATATTAATGGCCCATAGATTAGTGCTGCTCTCAGCCTTGACCAGACGATCTTTTCTTTGCAGTGCATGGACTTTAATGCAGAGACTCATAACTTTCAAAATGCTTAGAGTAAGTCACAGAAAAGGCCAATGGAGAGGAGATGTTTTGAATACAAGTATTTTTGTATTAAGTACTAAGATTAAGTGGAAAAGTATGAAAAGAATCAATTAAAATGTTCTTTTAGCATGTGTGCATATACACTTCGTATGAACATATGCATGCCATGTTTGTGGCATGAGTTCATGGCTGTGTATGTGGGAGTGTATGACTATGCATGTAGGGATCCATGGTTGATATTGGGAGTCTTTCTCTGTAAAAGGTTTCTTTTTTGACGAGTCAGTATCTCTCATTTTAATTCCAAACTTAATTCTGTCTCTATTCTCTATTCTCAAAGCACTGACAGGGTGAGTGCAATCTCACCTAACATTTAGGTGAGTTTGGGGAACTGAAACCTGGTTCATGGATCCATGTTCCTGGTACCACAAATATATCCTTAAATTGGCATTCAATAATGTTAAGATATTCTTAATTTTGTTGTATAACATTAAAAGTAGTGTAACAAAATTTGTGATTTGGGATAGTCTGTATAAGAAGGAGAGGAGGTTAGGTGTTGCCTGTACCTTGGACTACTCACTGCCCTACCTTACCTGCCCTTGGGGGTAGGGGGTGGTAGGGGCTGAGTTAGAGCTCCAGGAGCAGGTGAGAAACAGCAAGCTCCCTGAACGTTGCTGCAAGCTCCTTTAATACCCTACACCCGCGCCCCATTGGTCCCAAGAAAGCATCTCTTCTCAACAGCAGTTCCCGATTGGCTGGCATTGTCCGCACCAGCAATCCTTGCTGTCTCGGGCAGTCCTCGGTTAGGTCCTCCTGCAGGAGATGCTTCTGTAGCTGCATGGCCCGCAGTGTTTACCTAGAGGCAGCCCTGCCATTCCTGCTACATAGGTGTTGACATCTGATCTCAAGTGTAAGCAATTACTGAAATATCTTAAAAGAAGTCAAAAGAAAAGGAAAACATCCCAACAAAGACTCACTTCAACCCAAAGGACACATTTCACAGAATAATTGGATTATGCAGCTTTTAATCCTGCTACATAACCATGAAAAGTAACTTTTCTCATAATTATATTTCACCCTCCTTTACCCTGTCCTTCAATCTCCCGCCCCATTTTAACCCTTTCTATTTCATTATCACTGATCCACCTTCATAACACTGCATTCTATTCTCACAACAGTTCATTATTAATTTCTATACAATATTTTATTATATTCACTCCAAGAAGTTTTATATACACAATCTTATGAATTCTTTGGAATGTCATAAAATGCATTTTGATTATTCTCAACCCATCTCCCCAACTCCCTCCTCTCAGCTCCCAATCCACTAAATTCCATGTCCTTTTAAAAAACAAAAGCGAACACTAAAAATATTGTTTGCTATTTCTGTTGCCCAATACTCCTGGGGATATGTCATCCTTTAAGAATGGTCAATGAACCATTGCACACACCTTTAAAATAAGTTGAATCTACTTCTTCCAACACCTATCAATTGCAAACTAATTTGTTAGGTGTGGGACTGCAAACTTATTGGCCATCTTCATTCTGGGACTCTGTCTGGCTTGAGCTTGTATATTTTTTGTGTGTGTTGTTTCAACCAATTTACATTCAGAGGCCCATTTGTCCTATTGAGTTTGTAGAAGATCATTATATGTTGTAGCCACACACTACCTCTTTGTGTGAAAGCTTTCAAACTTTTTTATTCATCTTTAATTTCCATACATTTAATTATGATACATCTTGATGCAGATTGCATTGAGTTTTTTGTTTGCTGTTTAAACATTAAATATGTAGATTCACATCTCTTCACAAGCTGGTAACATTCTGTAATAGGTTTTTAAAGTTTTTTAAAGCCATTTATTGTTCCTTTCTTGTCTCTTAGAACCCTTAAGACTCAGATCTATCGTCATTTGAGAGATTTTCTTCAGATTATTTTCAAGTTTTTTCTTACATTGTATAATTTTCAAGTTTTTATTTATTAAATTAAATTTTTTATGTATATGCCTGAGTGTATGAATGTATACTACATGTATGCAGTATTCATAGATTCATAGATTCTGGAAAAAGGCCTCTCATCTCTAGATCTTGAATTGGACAGTTGCAAATCATCCATCATAGATGCTGGGAACAAACCCTGGTCCTCTGCAAGAACAGCAAGAGCTCTTATCTATCAGTCATCTCTCCAGCTCCTTTCATTTCTAGCAACAACCTAATAACTTCCCTCCCTCTCTTCCAGTTGACCCTACTTGCTATATATTACTTTTTAAATTGTGTTATATTTCAATGTTCCGATCTGCACATTTGACACTCTCACATGCTCTCTTTCCTTCTGTAACTTCCCTTCATTTTGCACCTTTCACTTTGTTTTTGTTTCTTTTTAAAATTTCATTGATTTTTACATTTTCAATTATAATATCATTACAGAACTTTGCTCACTCCTTTTCTTTCTTCTACCTCCTCCCATGTCCTCCCCACCAAAAGGATAAGTTCTCTTACCTTATAATTGTTACATGTGTGTGTGTGCCCACACCTATGTACAGTTATATAAATATAGCCTGCTCATTCCCTTTCTGTCGTTTGTGTGTGTGCAGTTTAAAACCTGACCCTTTCATAGAATATCCATCAGGGGCTCAACCCTGGGAGAAACTGAGTCTTCCTCTCTGGGTAGTCCTTAGCTGCTGTTGGTTCTTTGTCTAGGGTTAGAGTTAGAGGTAGTATGGTTAAAGTAGTTCCTAAAAAAGGTTAGGTCTTTGGTGTGCAAATTTTAGGGGTGAGAGGTCTGAGGAAATAGAAGGGAGAAGGAGAGAGAAATGGGGTCAGGGGAAGGAGAGAGGAATGGGGATGTAGAGCAGGGGAAGAGGTGGAGAAGAGTAAACAAGGCTCATTCTGCAAAATTGGTTCAGGAACAACAAAAAGGATATTTTTATTAAATTATTTATTTTATTTGTTTACATTCCAAATGTTACCTCCTTCCAGACGTATTTTTTCTTTTGTTTGTGTTTTTCTATTTATAAAGCATAAATATCACAAATTCTTCAAAATACTAGTTAAATGTGAAATATTCTCAGATGCGGATGTTTGAGCATTTTGGTTTCAAACCTGTTAAGGACGTCAACCCTCCTACTTTCCTGTGGTCACATTGGAGACACTTCATATATCAGGTTCCTCTATGCTTCTCCTGTACAATTAAGTGCACTGTGCTCAGTTTCAATGCATAAAGAAAACATAGATTAAAAGTTGTATTCTTTGATCCCACAATAATAAAATAAATATATCCAGTCCATGTCAGGATACCTCTTCTCTCAAGCAACCTGCTCTCAATATTTTTATGACCTCTTTTACTTTTAGAGATAATAATTATATACTACCATTTTTCTGCATCAAGCCCTCCTTGCTCTCTTTCCATTCCTAGCCTCTTTTAACATTAATTGTTGTGGCATGCATATATGTATGCCTGTATATTCCTAAACATAATTTGCTCAGTCATATGCAACTTGTATGCATTTTTCTCAGACATGACCATACAGTATTGGAAAACAATTGCTTTGCTCTTTTTTAGGGAAAACAATTTCTCCTGCCTTCAACCTTCTTTCGTTGCCTATAGTCCTTTGTGTAGGGCTTAGGCCTTGGAGTGTTCCCTCAGCATGTTAGCTTGTGGTGTTATCCCTGTCTAACTTCTGCTTGGACAGTCATGTTGGTGAGACTTTTATTTGTTTTTATTTTTTAATGGTATTGTGTTTTTTTAAAGATTTATTCATTTATTATATTTGAGTACACTGCAGCTATCTTCAGACACACCAGAAGAGGGCATCAGATCTCATTACAGATGGTTGTGAGCTACCTTGTGGTTGCTGGGAATTGAACTCAGGACCTTTGGAAGAGCAGTCAGTGCTCTTACCTGCTGAGTCATCTCACCAGCCTGCTATTGTGTTTTAATTATAATATTTCTTCCTTCCCAACCATCTCTTCAAATGCTCCCGTATATTCTTCCCCACTCTTCTTCAAATTTGTGGTCATTTTTCATCAGTGCTAGTATATATTATGAGTGTAGCTTCTGATATTATTATAAGATATAGTCTCATAGGAAACTCCTTGATTCTGAAGCAAATGCTGTATGGGAGTTACTATTCCAATCAGATAAAAACCTAAGGACTAAATTGCTCTTAAAAAAAAAAACATCCTGACTCTTCCTACAGTGGAAATCATCTCAAAGACACTTTACTCAGTTCCATTTCAGAGAACTCAATACTCCAGAAATTAGCAGAATAAAAAAAGCAAGAGTTTTTATCAAGTTAAAATGAGGCCAGTGGTAAGGCTCTGGATTCAATGCCCATTCACACAGAGAGAGACAAAAACAGAGATGAAAAGAGGCAGAGGTACAGGGAAGATCTACCACAAGATACCTATGTGTTGGTTTGCAATAAGTTATTGAAAAACAAATTTTCATATGCCTTTATTTAAATTTGACTGAACTTAAATTATACTAATTCAATAAAGTTACACTATGAGCCAATTAATGTGTCTATCCTTCCCCTTTCTTTTTATCATTAAATTTGAAAGTGCTGATTTAATTTGAGGATTGCTATGGCCGTTTTAGAACCTTCATTTTTTGTAATTAAAATAAATGGGATATAAAGAATAACTTGCTGACTCAATGGTTGATAAGTATACTTGGATACTCTGTACAGTATTTTTAAAATGTAAAGAAATTTTACATACATAGTAACATTTCAAAATGACTTATCAACACACTTGATTGGACTACAAATCGAATAACTCAATTTTAATACAGAATTAATGCTGTAGTCTGATCCAGTCTGCTCCAGTCTGCTCCAGTCTGCTCCAGTCTGCTCCAATCTGCTTCAGTCTCTCAAATCTACATTCCAGTCCCAGCTGTCTGGCTTTAGTTTTTGTTTTTACACCTGTCCTTCTCATTTGTGAGAATGTCATTTGCTGCCAATTGTACATAGGCATTTGAAGAGAGTCATTAAATATATCAGTCTTATTCCATTAATTACTCAGGGTCTATTCAGAAAGAAACATAGAATTTTCTATAGTCATAACAGCCATTTTAAGGGGGAAAATGTAGTGTTACATTGCAATAAGAAGGGACTAATCCTAAAAGTATCCTAAAGCTGGATACCATGATTTATTAGTACAAAATAAAGTGTTAAGGAAATTTGCCTAGAAAGAACTTTGAGTAAACAGTGCTCTATATAATCTTATGTAAATACCCCCTCAGCTACAGCATTTTAGAAAGAGGATTGCTATTTTATATTATGTTCTGTCCACAATCTGGTAATATGTAGATGAAAATAAAGCATGCATTAAAATCTAAATTTAAGGGCATTTTCATGTTAGAACCATAGAATGTTTTTGGCAAATCTCCAGAAGTTATTTATAATAAATTGTGATTCTTAAAGAGTAAGAGGATGGATTATTTAATTTTCAAATGAAACAGAAGATAACTGAATAAACATAGCCACACATCCTATGAAAGGTCAAGTCATGCCTTGGGACCTATAAAGTACCAATATATTTTCATAATTTATTCAGCATTTACATATTTTATCACCTTTTTAGTTATAAAATTCATTGCCGAAAGTGTGATTTCTAAACACTTTTTAGCAGTAAGCCAAATCCCAAATAAAAATGATTCTTTCTACTAGGTGCCATCAATATAATACGTATCGGTGAGGCCTGTGAACCCCTCCCCCATCACTGAGATTTCGACTGGGTTCACCTTGTGAGTCCCACCCTCATCACTGAGATATAGACTGGGTTTGAAAAGGAAAATAAAAGTCCAGCACGAGCTTGCCCACATAAGCCTGGGACTGAAAGAGTTATATCAAAGCAGAGGCAAGCGGCCAGGGACTGACAGGCCAGGAAGACATAAACCATAGAGATAGGGTAAAAAATGGAAGGACATATCCACGGCCCAGGCCTGCAAGGACTTGCAGGGGCGGACATTTGACTAATGGGCCACCTGGTCCTCTTAGCACTCCCCTTTTAGGAATTTTCAACTCTAACTACATTAAAAATAGCCAATCATGTATAGCCACACCAATTCCTTTGTTTCCCCAGATCTTTTTCCTATAAAAGTCCCTAACCTCTGGGCCTCGTGGTCGATTCCTGGTCTCCTGTGTGAGACTGGGGGGTCGAACTGGAGCTCCGAAATAAAAATGCCTCATGTGTTTTTACATCAAGATGGCCTGCCGTGTTCTTTGGGTGCATGTCTCCCAGGACTTGAGCGGAACTCCCTACGGGGTCTTTCAGGTTCACTTTGGGTGTGATCTTGCAGAGATAAGCATGGCTGCTTGTGGGTTCACGTGCAGCAGCCATATCATTTAAAGAATGTAGAATTTTAGAGCAATCTCTTAGAGTCTTATATTTATTCTGTCCCTTCTTCCAAGATGTTCCTTAAGCCTCAGAGGAAGTGTGGGGAGTTAATATAGATGTTCTACTTAGGAACAAATACAGACCCTGACAGTGCCAGATTAATACTGTAGTAGAGGCTCACCATTGGACTGAGAAGTAGAGCCATCCATTGGACTAAGGACAGGGTTCCTAATGAAGAAGCTAGAGAAAGGACCCAAGGAGCTGAAGGGTTTGCAGTCCCTTAGGACGAACAGCAATATGAACTAATACCCTCAGAGCTCCCAGGGACTAAACCATCAGCCAAAGAGTACACATGGTGGGACTAATGGTTCCAGCAGCCTATGTATAGCAGAGGATGGCCTAGTCAGTCATCAATGGGAGGAGAGGCCTTTGGTCCTGTGAAGATTCTATGCCCCAGTATAGGGGAATGCCAGGAACAGGAAGCAGAAGAGGGTGGTTGAAACTGTCCAGCAGTTTCATGAACTTTGGGTTCTCTCTGTCAAAGGAAGAAAGAACCTGAAATACAGAGTTCAAGAACAAAAGGACGCAAAGTCAAGTTGAGCCCCAATCAAGACTTCGTACTTTACTTTTGGGGTTCAGCATTTATATGTACACGAGAAACTGAAATTGGATCTCTGGGTTACAATGATATTTGCATAACATAAACATTGCGGGAGGAGTCAGAAAGGAGTCAGAAGGAGTCAGGGGCAAAGGTCACCAGCAGCTGAACTCTGCCGATGTCCTCAGGCAGTGGGCGTTGTCATAAGCATAGTCTAGTCGTATCTCAGCGTGAACTTCCAGGGCAGCTTATTTCAGAGAAAAGCTGATGGTCTGCAGAGAGTCTTTTGTCTTAATTGCCCTGGGGACCACCTCGGGTGGAAACCGCCAAGGTCCGGAGGCTTAACTGGGTCTGGGAGGCAACAGGTGGGTTGGTGAGCTGGGGGAGTGGGGAGGGAACAGGCTTCACCCACCCCCAGAGGAGAAACCAGGAAAGGAGATATCATTTGAAATGTAAATGAAGAAAATATCTAATAAAACAATTAGTCACCTCTAAAAGCCATGTGTAAACACAGTAAAATTGTCATGGCAACTAAAAATATGAGGGTTAGCAAGGTAATTGCATGAATGGTTGAATAAATCTGAAAATATAAATAATGTAAAATCCTAGTACCATTGTTGAGGTAAGTTACATGAAGAACTTGAGGTAGAGAAATCATGTAGAATGACCTCTTGGGTTCTGTTTAATAGTCTCATACTTTGTAGGCTATCTTCTACAGTCCAGTTGGCCCTTCTACATCAATTAATAATCCACATATCCCACAGGCCAATATTATCTGAGAAAACCCTCAATTGGGACTCCTCCCCCCACACACATGTCACTTTAAGCATAAAGTTATAAACTTTTCATACCATATCTTCAAAGGTATTTTTCTTTTAGTTGTCATAATACAATACTAAACACAACCCAAATGGTAAAAGTGGGGGACATTTGCTGCCACATCTACACATGAACCAGAGGAAGATTTTGCCATTTATCTCTGAGTTTAAGTGAGGGAGAAAGGTTTGCAAGTCCCCCTCCCCCGTTTCTGAGTCATTGGGGGCCTCACCCACATCAACAGCATGCATTCACTCAGAAGTTCAATGAGTTCTTTCAGACTTTTCGCTGCTCACTACAGGAACTGGTATTCTTTTGACAGATACGGAAGGGTTTGGAGCTTTGGGCTAGAACAGATATTCTGTGCTATAAGTTCTCAATGTAATACTTGAGAGAGATACAATTTGGACATCAGAGGTCTGACAGAAATTTCAGAGGAAAGCACCAACTCCAAAGAAAGTATGACAGGGCCATCATGTGGTATCTATGCCGAGATGATGGTTTCATTGTGTCGGTGTTCTGAGAACTCTGGTGAAGTTGAATTTAAATGTGATGGGCTAATATGTTTGACAGAAGAAAATTCAAGAGAAGGGCATTCAGGGGAATGCTTACAAAGCAGATATAATTAAGTAGATCAGCACAGTTTAAGGAACCTTCCCGTGCTGCACTGGGATAGTAGGAAAGGTGTACTAATGGGAATCCTTACCCATCAGAGGCTCTGGCTTGTGAAAATCCAAACCAATTTGAAGGAGAATAAAGGAATTTCCTGCTGCTCCAAGGCACCTGACTAAAGAATTTGTCCTCTGTGACAGTAGGTGCAGGCTCACACAGCTGTGGTCAAGGGAATCATCCTACACATTGAACGGTTAGAACAAGACAACTTCATCCACTTAGTACTAGTGAGAAATGCAAAAGTAAGGGGGTTGGAATGCAGTTACCTACCTCTAGAAAAGCACCAATGTATGGAAGTGGCCAAGTTCCTAAAGGAGACCCCGAGAAGTCATATGAGACTGTGGAGAACTGTATTATAAGCCCCAGAAGCCACCTATGGAACTTCGGGTTTTGTGTTTTTCCAGGTGGATTTTATCCTTGCTTTGGGTTGATCATTTCTTTTTATGCCCCTATTCTTCCACTTTTTTGTGTGGGAGTATCTATTCCATGCCATCTCATGTTGAAATTACATCACTTGTTTCATACTTTATAGAAACTCTCAGTTATAGATTGCCCTGAATCTCAGATGTTATGTAGACTCTAGACTTTTAAACTTTTGGAGTTTTTAAAGATAATGGGGAATTCTGAAGCTGAATTGTAATTTGCATTAATATATAAACATCAGAGTTGTGGGATAAGGGTTGGTAGGTGAAAATTTAAAGTAATGTGTTTGGTTATCAAGCTGACTACAAGGAATTGTGATGGTCTCACATGTCAACTTGATATGACATGCATGTCAGAGATTATCTTTATTAGATTAATTGAAATAGGCAGATTCATATACTGTGAGTGGCATCAATTTCTTGGACCAGAATCCTAAACTGTATATAAAGGGAAAAATAAGCTGAGTGCTAATATTTATCACTCTTTTTAAGACAGTGAATGAAATATGGTTAGCTACCTCAACTTTTTGGTATTCTGATTTCTCAATATGGTGGACTGTAACCTCAAATCAAATTCTTTCATAATCAAATTGATTTCTCAGAGTATTTTATTAAAGTAATAGAAAAAGTGACAATTACAATTAGAGAGATTTCTGTTTAAAATTTTATTGATGTATGAGTCATAAAATTACATAGTATGTAAGGAGTTAAATAAATACTAGATATTGTAAACTTTTGAATTGTAAAATACTGTTTGATTAGTGATCTTTTGTTTAGATGCTCAAACACATTTAGATGCTTACTTCAGGACTTCATCTCTTGTTTATTTAACAGACCACTATGTATTTGATAATATATTCAAGGTATTGAGGGGAAAAATGCAAACATAAAAAGTCCATATGGCTTCCTTAAATTTTCTTACTACCTCACAGTAAAAAATTTCTATGATATTAACTCTCAGCGACATTATCACACATCTTCCACATCGCCTAGTCTTCATGTAAGGCTTCCTAATTTCAATGAAATAGATGTACTCATGCAATATTTCTAAAAATACCTCTGCATGTAAAGAAATCCATTAAATGCCTTGTTTGTGATTCTACTATGCATCCATCTGCAAAACTTTATCGCATGATTAGTCCCAACTACAACAAATGTGATAGCATAAAAAAAAAAAAAAACAATACCTGCCAAGCCAAGTGATGTCCCACTAAACCTGTAAATCACTTAAATGGCCAACTTGGCACCATTAACTTCATTCATGATAGTACTTCTCAATTAGAAAATGTGTTTACATGTTGGTGTAAGGCATACTTAGAATTTAATTAGAATTGATGATAGCACTAATGTTGGTAAATTTAATGATGCCAACTGGCCATTTAGGTGACTGTGTCATTAGTTATATAGGCTGATAAAATTCTTATTTCAACAAAGTACATTGCATCAGTAATTAATGAGAAGATTCCCTCATCTCAGGTGAAGAGGTGTAAAACATATTGAGGAAACTCAGGCATCCATTGCACCAAATGTCAACTCTAAGTACATTGATGATATCAAAAAATATTTAAATATGATAGTCCATGTGCAAATACATTAAAATAATAGCAGTGTAATGCATAACAATAATAACTACCTGATGAGTTCTCTAAATAATAATTTAAAACACTAGAAATATGAAATGAGAGAATTTTTTAGTCATAATAATAACTATAAGAAAATTTATGATTAGTCTGTACAACAGTCAAGATTTGTGAATTTCTTTGCTATTAATTAAAGAACCTGAATGCCCAGTGTTTTTTCAGATGACAACGAATCACTAAATAAAATAAAATATTATGTAATTCAAAAACAGAATGTTTACTCCATCATATCAATTACTTGATATAAGTTTTCTGAAATTTCACCCATACAGGGTTTTTCTCAGTCACTTCATAATTTCAAGTACTCAAATTTAAAATGGTACCGCCTCAAGATAAAAATTACATATACTAATGCTGTCTGATGTTTCATCTAGAAAGTTGAATTAATTTCTGGAATAATAGCAACATGTAATAATATGCAAGTGTTAATTACAGAGGAAGTAAAAATATATTAATAGCAATATAACAAGTACTGGTACAATTTCAACTAGAACTCTGTCTCTAAGATACATTGTAAGACAAAATATGTGGTTAAACTGTAATGAAAAGAAATTTTTGATGTATTAAATTTATTATCAACAGGAATATTATAGTTATTAATTCCCTTTTACACTTATATTTCTATTATTTTTAAATAAAAAATTTAAAGTTGAGTTTTTTCAGATTTTTTTTCTATTTTTGCAGGAGAAGGAATAATATAAATATATAACAATATTGAATTAAAATTAATACATTAGATGAATTATAGAATAAAAACAATCAAATTCTATGAGTAATAATTGAAGTATAAGCAGCATGTAGAAAAATTATCAACAAAATTAGCAATTGTTGTAAGGAGGCATCAGCATGGAGCAAGATGAATAACCATAAAGAACATATCAATTGCTTACTAAAGTCAGCAGCAGTTACTACAAAACTAAGAGTGTAGTAAACTGGACACTAGGCAGTTATTATCCTGTAGATCCAGATGTTTTTCTGAAGTTCATAGCGTATATAAAATGAGGCAAACACCAGAGTAATCAAATCTACCTTATGCTTACAAAAGAAGAGGAGGAGGCAGAGGAAGAGGAGGGAGGATGCAGAGGAGGAAGAGGAGGAGGAAGAGGAGGAGGCAGAGGAGGCAGAGGAGGAGGAGGAGGCAGAGGAGGCAGAGGAGGAGGAAGAGGAGGAGGCAGAGGAGGCAGAGGAGGAGGAGGAGGAAGAGGAGGAGGAGGAAGAAGAGAAAGATAGATGAAAAGGAAAAGGAGGAGGAAGAGGAGGTGGAGGAGGAAGAGAAGAAAGAAAGAAGAGGATGAGAAGTAGGAGAAGAAAGAAGAGGAAGAAGAGATGGAAGGGAAGAAGGAGGAAGAGGGAGAAGAAGAAGAAGACAAAGAAGAAGAAGAAGAAGAAGAAGAAGAAGAAGAAGAAGAAGAAGAAGAAGAAGAAGAAGAAGAAGAAGAAGAAGAAGAAGAAGAAGAAAAAGAAGAAGAAGAAGAAGAAGAAGAAGAAGAAGAAGAAGAAGAAGAAGAAGAAGAAGAAGAAGAAGAAGAAGAAGAAGAAAAAGAAGAAGAAGAAGAAGAAGAAGAAGAAGAAGAAGAAGAAGAAGAAGAAGAAGAAGAAGAATTTCTTTCAGAATATGTGCCATTCTCCTTTGCTTCACAAGCTTGTTTCATTTGTGTTTCAGATGAGTAGTTTCTACCTCTTCTTGCAGGTGAAATATCTTCCAAGGGATTTTGAACTTAATTCTGATAAAACTTAAGTATTCTTGGCAAATTATCTGGAATTTCTAGTTTCTAATTTCAAATTTATAAAATCAACTCTGAACATTTCTGATCCAAAAACATGTTGGCTAAGAAACAAGTGCACATTATTAACATGTTTAGTTTAGCTCCTACCTCAGCTCAGTGATGGATGAGCACACTAGAGAGACACACACAAGGATGAAACAAATAAGTTGGGTTCTCTGAGTCTCAGCGTCTTCTGTAAAATAGTGATTCTAATTCTTTGCCTATAGTAATGTATTAAAATGATTGATATAGGTAAAAGCATGACATTTATACAGTATGGTACTATGTTTTTGGTGCTCCAAAAATGGTGGCTGCTATTGCCCTTTGTAGGTACCTACTATGTGTTTGGTGCTCCAAAATAGTGGCTGTTACTGATAGTTATTTAGAAGAGAAAAGGGAGTATTGAATATTGAGCTCCTTCCAGAATATATTAGAGCTTTTCAAAAAATATATAGACAGATTTCCACAATCATGGAATTGTTCAAATTAAATATCTCAAATATAGGTAATCATCAAACAGATTTTTCTTCACAGAACAGAACATACAAGTTCATCATGTACTTCTAATTTCAAAATAACAATCATTGATTTAATGTGTGGAACTAAAAACATTATGTTACATTTTAATTTTGAAAGATTCAGCACTTTGATTTGAGTAACAGTTCTTATGATTTGTATAATTAGGGATAGGGTCTTCCTTAGCAACACAAGAGAATGGTACATTATGGAGGATTACTTGGATGCCACAATCTGTGATACAGATGAAATTAGTTTTGGAATCTTAGATATATGCATTCCTGACAGCAACAATTGTAATTGTAAATCTATCAAATTCAAAATTTGCTCTCAGGATGTTTCACAAATGACTCTAAAATGTTCTCCTAAAACACTCTTTAATCTTTGTTTTGCATTTTAAATATACCAGTTATGCACATAAAAAGACAAGAATATTCAGGATCTTTTACACTGTTTTTTGACATAACATCCTTCTTAACATAAAAGAAATCAATTTACACATAGTAATGGTTTCCCATTAGTTATGAGGTAAACAATATACTGTTATATACACTCTACATATATTCAAGGGCTGAAGTAACTTTATGTGGAACACACAAAGGGAGGGACTGTAAATTTTTAAATAATTCCGACTTAGCAATATGTATAAATTGTGATAAACAATAAGCATAAGTTCATTTAGACATACTACAAATTTTGAATTTCTGTTTTTTTATTTTTAAATAAATTTATGAATAAAATTGCGCGTAGTCATTCCTTCAACTATCAATGGATGAATGCTTTCTCTTATGCCAATGTTCAGTCCTAGAAACCAGGACTTCAGTAGTGAAACTCTTTGGTAGTGACCGAAGAGATATGCTCTCGTGGAATGACATGTTATACAGCAAAAATGTGTGAGTCCAGGACAAAGAAATATATAAATGTGAAGGATCTCAGATACACAAGAATAGCTTCGACTGAAAAATTATGCATCTTACTTCTGCCATATATACCAAATTTGCTTTTAAAAATGTTTTAAAATTTTTCCCTTCTAATTAAAAATAAACTCTTTTCTCATTCAATATATCCTGATTCCATTTTATGGTCTCTTTACTCCTTCTTGTTCCTTTTTCCCTCTCTTCCTATCAGAGGGAACCACTCCCTCTCTGTCTCTGGCTATTATAAGATAACATCAAAACATTACAAAATAAAATATAATGTAACAAATCCCATCACATCAGGGATAGACAAAGAAAACCAATAGAAGGGAAAGAGACACAAAAGAATTTATAAATTGAAATCCTAACTGGCCATATCTTGTCACCAAATGAAGCTTCCAGTATATCCAATTGATTTATTGACCAAATGAATACATGGAAATCTCCCCCAAACTCCCTAGTTTACACATTCAGGAGTGTCATAAAAAAATAGTAAACTGAAATCTTCATTATATACACAGATGACCTAGTGCAGACCTGTGAGCCCTGTCATTGTTGCTTTGGTCACTGCGAGTTCATCGGAGCTTTGTTCAATTGATTAGAGGACCTTGTTCTCCAGGTGTCCTCCATTTCCTTTGGCTCTTACAAACATTCTGTCTTTTCTTCAGAAGGTTTACTTGAGCTGTGAGAGTAAGGATTTGGTAGAAACATCCTATTTAGAGCTGCATGTTCCAAGGTATCTTTGTCCTTTTAAGGTTTGGCTGTGGGTCTCCATAATTGTTGCCATCTTCTTCAGGAGGAAGCAGAATAAGGCTCTTATTTATGGTTATAGCAGAATATCATTAGAAGTGATTTTATTGTTTCTTTTAAAAATTGCTAGTATGAAATCTCTCACGTACTTTTTCTTTTCTTAAAATGTAGGCACTTAAGTGCTGTGAAATTGCCTCTTCAAACTCGCTTTATTTTATCCCATGAATTTGGATATGTTGTGTATTGATTTTCATTCATTTCAGGAAGTCTTTCCTTTCCTTATTTTTGCCTTGACCCATATTCCATTCAGTAAGAGTTGTTCAGGTTCCATGAGTTGATATGCTTTCCCTTGATTTTGGTATCCAGCTTTTATCTGTGATGGTCTCATATGATGCACGAAGTTATTTAAATTCTCTTCAATTTGTTGAAACTTGATTAATGTCCCAATATATGATCAGTTTTGGAGAAAGTTCCATGACGTGTTAAAAGAAAGAAGTGTGTGTGTGTGTGTGTGTGTGTGTGTGTGTGTGTGTGTGTTTGGGGGGGTGTTTCTGTAAATTATTCTGTAAATATGTTAGGTCTACTTGGTTTATAATGTCTGTTAGCTACAGCATTTCTCTGTTTATGTTTTTGTCTAGATGACTTTCTATTGGTAAAAGTGGGATATTAAAGTCATCCACTATCACTGTGTGGGGATCAATATATGACTTAAGTTGTAGTATTATTTCTCTTAGAAACTTGGCTGCTCTTGTACTTTGAGAGAGATATTAATTTGTTACCTCAGGGTAAAGGGTTGGAAAAAGATATTCCTAGCAAATGGACCTAAAACTCAAGATGGTTAACTGTTTTAATATAAACACTACACACTCATCAAATCTGCTTTAAAAAAATTATGGATTTTTCCGTGTTTTAGAGATGTACATATGAAAGTCTCTTGCCATTCATATGGATGGCAATGACATGCCTTTATGGTTTTGCTGATTTCCTCCTATGCACAGAGCTCAGGAATATTCCCTTTTACTCTTTCATTGATTCTAATTACAAAGAATCTCATTTTGTAATTGTACAGATGATTTTAGTGAAAACTGAATTATACTTTATAAGCAGAGGTTGAGAATATGAAGCCCCCTGGCAACACTGGGAGAACACAAGGCCCATGCGATCAGCTGTAGACATTTTATTGAGTTCCTGATAAACAACACTCAAGTGTAAAAACTTTCACTTAGGAAATGCAATGTTAGTTTCTCCCCCCATGCACTTCCTAAATAATACAGTTTATTTTGGAAGATGGGTTTTGGAAATCTTGTTTATACATCTATAGCTTGACATTTAAAATAAACTCCTGTCCCCTTTTCAGGAATGATATAATCTTGAATTCCTACCACAACATACACTGTAATCTCATGTTTGGTTAGCAAATAGTCTTGTCCAATGCTTAGTGTTTGCCTAGATTTTTAAAAGTGAAACTACAGATGACAATTATGCAAATCCTAACACAAACACAAACTTGTGTAAGAAATTATCATAATATACTTGTTGAGTTATAGTATGAATTTAATTTTCATAATGAGATTTAATAATTTTAGTCACTAATAAATGCCAGTAATTTTAGTCTAACTGGGGTTGTGTACTTTGGATCCATTGACACATACTAATGTTTTCCAATGAGTCCTGAGGTACAGAAGCCATGTTGTCATAGCAGCCAATGAACTGCTCGTCACATCTCCTAAAATAGTAAAGGGCTTCTATACTGCTGTTAAAATTCTTCTGTTCCCTCTGCCAAGTAATTGGTTTGGTGATTCTAGCTGATGTCATCTTATAATTGCGGTCTTCTGGTACATGAATCCCATCTTTAGTACAACCCTGTCTGTCTGCCAAAGAGTACTTACCTGAGAAGAGATAAAAATGTCTTGCTACAAATTGTGAATACACTTAAGGATATTACAAATTGTAGCACGTTTGAAACTATTCTACAATTATAAAGATGCTTTTACATAATAATAAAATACATCAAAAATACCATCTTAGAAAACTTGGTTGATATATTAGACATTTATTCTAAAAACCAAAAAGGAAGTTATTTTTATCCTCTACTTTATAAGTTATTTCGAAACAAAACATTTTTATTCAACCATGATGAATATGAACATTTTCTTTTAAATTATAGTAAACATGCACTTGTAAAATCATGTGTAATTGAGCAAAAATAAAATAAACAAGCAGAAAGTAATTTAAGCTTAGAATTATACAACCGTAAAACCATCAATTTTTCTTCTCCTTTATTTTTACTATCTTAACAATAAATCATAGAACTTTTAATGGTGGTAGGAGATTTCCTTAAAAATGAAAAGATATATCCTTAAGTAAATTGCCTTAAGGGTGTTTTAAAATGGAAAAATACTGCTTTAGAGTGTTTGTTCCTTCAAAAGTACATGATTAAAAATATTCTGTGGTTTTAAACAATATAAAACCTCACCATAACAGTAATCAATTAAAAGCATGAAGGCTTTTAAAAGTTTACCTTATTTGGAGTAATTATAATTAATTTTTAGTGATTGACCTACAATTTTTATGACCAAAGAACAGGGGTGATATTTTAATGGAAAACTAAGGTTTAATTTAAATACCATCAGTAGATACTCAGTAAACAACTATTATCATATATCATGCAGTTGATGTATTCATTGTGAAATGTTGCAAATAATAACTAGTGGAAGTTGTTTTGATAAAGTTGCACATTCAACAACTTCCTCCTTTTGCTACTTCTAATGTTACAGCCGGCTATTAGTGTTCTTTAGATGCCACATGAATGGAAAGCAAAATAGACAGGTGATTGCTCTTAAATATCATGACCATCAGGTTTGATGATTAATGCTAAAGCAGGTGTGTAACCAAACAATATTACCTCACTCAGTAGGGGAGTGTAGGAGCAGCACCAGTTAAAGTAGTTGTAACATTATTTTACTTAAAATGATAAAATGTTGGGAAGATAGAATTCCAGGTGAATATGGAAGGACTTATAAGTACTTATTAAGGGTGAGAATATTATCAAGTTAGTCATGATTATTGAAGAATCTACAACTTCTAACTTACTAAACCAGTACAATCCCTAACAATATCCCTCATCTATAGACACTTGTCCTTATATTCAAAGAGTAAAGTAGTCTTTACCCCTCATCCAGAGAAAGCCTCTCTGCCACAGAGACCGCTGCAGAAAACCACAACAACGTTCACCCTTGCGTTATTCAAATGCTGATTTCTCTGCCCTTGTATATTATTTCGATCTGGACATGGTTTTTTTGTGTTTATTCTTAGAAGCTCCTGTCTCAAATTTGTTTATACAAATACAGGAGCCCCTCAATCCTTCTTTGCTTTGCCAATAAAAACCAACTACCAATACAGAGCTTCAGAGAGAATAGTTGATACTTCTGATTCTAGGATGGATGGAGAAAAAGAGAGGAAAAGAAAGAAGGAGACAAGAGAGAGGTGGACAAAAAATTAGGAGAAGAGACCAAAATCAAGAAAGGACAAAATATTTCAAAATGGAAATATAGTCTGGAAGGAAGTCAGACTAGAAGTTTATATGGAGTAATTATTGCTTAGTATTTGGCTCAAGACAATTTTATTAAACAATACCTCAGGCTCAAACGTAATGCAAAAGCAAGGAACCTTGTATTCTTCAGAAAATCAGCATGCTGGAGGTAGGAGTAGGAGATAGGGATGGACCATTGTCTACCGTTTACCAAAACGGAGATGCCCAGGTCACCTAGAAGGCCCAATTTAAAGCAAATTAAAAGAATTCCAGAGACGAGTTAGGTGACTATTGTATTGATTGGTTGACTCCATCTATAGGCTTTTGGGTGTTTGGGGGATTGGCTAGGGCTCTGGGGACATTCCAGAACTGTTGTTGGGGGCCTGGAAACTGTTGCTGACTCCCTGATCTTGCCTCAGGCCAGGTGGCAAGGCAGCTTCTGATGGTGAGACAGCTTCTGATTGGCTGCCCAGGACCTGTAGTTTCTCTAGTAACTGAATTGCCTGGACTTGCTGGGTTCTAGGAAACAGAAATTTAGGGCTAGTCTCTTGAAACTACCAGTCTGAAGACTGTCATGGAGTCAGCCCATCTCTGTCCTCTTTTGTAGTTATTGGGGAATTAGCTGGCTAAGAAATACAGCTGACAGATTAATTCAATGCATATATTTATATTAAAGATAATTCATTTTACATACAACCAATCACAATAAAGAATTGTGAACCAGAGTCCCAGTAGATACATTTACAAAGCCTTCCTGAACCTAAGTTGTGGAAATATTGGGGAAGAGCAGGGAGAAAAAAATGTAAGAGGTAGAAGATCAGAGAGTGTGTTAGGAAAATTTTGTCTCCTAGTAAATGCAGAAGCTACATCAAAAAGAATCCCATCAAACTGACTGTCCAAACAAAAGCTGAACAAGGATGACAGCAATGACCATGCAAAACTGGATGGACAGAAGTCCATGAAGCTTCAACCCTATAAAAGGAACTACCATCTCATAATCTTACAGGATGCATACCATGAATAATGCAGTACCAAAACACAATAACGGTACATTTTTGCCCTGATAATAATACTCTTCTATATTCTTTCTTGGTAGGTAGGGAAAAAAAACTTCAGTTATCTGGGTATTTGAAGGATAAGACGACTCATTTTTTTTCAAAAACGAAGAAAACCATACATCATGAATTTCTTTGAAATCACACAGAATATCAGAAAGCTAGATTACTGGCTGCAGATTGAGTCAGGACATGATGGGGAATAGGTGTCAAGGAAGTGGGAAAAGCAGGCAGGTCAAGGAAAAAGAGTGACCAAAACCATCCAGTGGAAGAAAGACAGCATTTTCAACAAGTGGTGCTGGCTCAACTGGCGATTAGCATGTAGAAGAATGCAAACAGATCCATACCTATCTCCTTGTACAAAGCTCAAGTCCAAGTGGATCAAGGACTTCCACATAAAGCCAGAAACGCTGAAAGTAATAGAAAAGAAAGTAGGGAAGAGCCTCGACCACATAGGCACAGGGGAAAATTTCCTGAACAGAACACCAATAGCTTATGCTCTAAGATCAAGAATTGACAAATGTGTCCTCATAAAATTACAAAGCTTCTGTAAGGCAAAAGACACTGTCAATAGGACAAAACAGCAACCAACAAATTGGGAAAAGATCTTTACCAATCCTATATCTGATAGAGGGCTAATATCCAATATATACAAAGAACTCAAGAAGTTAGACTCCAAAGAATCAAATAACCCTATTAAAAAATGGGGTACAGAGCTAAACAAGAATTCTCAATTGAGGAATACCGAATGGCTGAGAAGCACCTAAAGAAATGTTCAACATCCTTAGTCATCAGAGAAATGCAAATCAAAACAACCCTGATATTTCACCTCACACCAGTCAGAATGGCTAGAATAAAAAAATCAGGTGACAGCAGATGCTGGCAAGGTTATGGAGAAAGAGGAATACTCCTCCATTTATGGTGGGACTGCAAGCTGGTACAACCACTCTGGAAATCAGTTTGGCGGTAATCAGAAACTTGGACAGAGTACTACCGGAGGACCCAGCAATACCACTCCTGAGCATATACCCAGAAGATGCTCCAATATGTAATAAGGACACATGCTCCACCATGTTCATAGCAGCCTTATTTATAATAGCCAGAAGCTGGAAAGAACCCAATGTCCTTCAACAGAGGAATGGATACAGAAAATGTGGTACATTTACACAATGGAGTACTACTCAGCTATGAAAAACAATGAATTTATGAAATTCTTAGGGAAGTGGATGGATCTGGAGAATATCATCCTGAGTGAGGTAACCCAATCACAAAAGAATGCACATGGTATGCACTCTCTGATAAGTAGGTAGTAGCCTGAAGCTCAGAATACCCATTGAGTAAGTGCTTTGCATACACTTAACTAGGAGTGTGTTCTTCTCTGCTGATACTCATGTGTCTGAAAACATTTTGGTGAATGTTGTGGCAGCTAGTTTATGCTTGACACAAGCTAGAGTTTGCTGAAAGGAAGGAATCTTGATGGGGAAATATCTCCTCTGTCAGATCTGTCGGTAAGGCATGTTCTTGTGAATGATGTGGGAGGACTCAGCTACTTGCTGGTGGTGTCATCTTCAAACCACTTTGTGGAAGTGCAAACCTAATATGTTCTTTTGTCCCCAACTCTGTTTTGGTCATGGTGTTTTGTCACAGAAATAGAAATGCTAACTAAGACATATGGTCTCACTCCTTATTCCACAACAATTTATGTTTTTTTCATTTAACTACAAATTTTTCTCTTTAGTCAATATTTAATTCATATGTTAATGTCCAAAGTCTAGCTCTCCTCCTCCCACCTCTCTCTCTTTGTGTCGGGTTGAAGGTATTTGATAATTTTCTAGCTTCAAAACTCAAGTATATCAATCTAAGTCAGACATATGAGGCCTGACACAGAGAACCCCATGGGGACTAATGAGCTCAGGACTATAGCTATATGTGGTCATGGAAAAATCCTCCAGATATCTGTCTGTGTATGCGTGTGCATGTGCGTATGTGTGTGTGTGTGTGTGTGTGTGTGTGTGCACGTGTACGTGTTTGTGTGTGTGTGTTTCAAAGCTACAAATAATTTTAGCTGGATCATTAAAATAACTTGGCCTTTTTGAATATGAAATACTTGTTATACTTGTAAGTTTAAATTTTATTACCTAGTCAGTTATCATTTCATCACTGTCTTTTTGGTTTACTCTTTGAACCATCTACACAGTCAGGTAACTGTGGTGATAAATTTAAATACACATCCTGGTAACTTTTGGTGTGACATAAATTTAGACTCAGAACAGTACAGTTTAGTATAGATTCTATTTTAATCCACTTCATTTTGTTGTGTTTCTTCTTAATGCAAAGAATTGCAGAATTGCAGAGTTCAAGAACTTATGTAAGTAACTAGTCCGGCAATACTATATAGACAACCCCAAACACAAATAGAATGTATAGTTCTATTTGGTGATTAATCATTTATGTAAAAGAGGCTGCTTTGATATTCTATGTTGAAGCATTAATTTCTTTCATTAACCAATTTATATTAAATAAAATTATATTTCTGAAGTTTATATGTTTCATAGCTATACTATGTCTGGAAAATCCAATGTATATATTTATTAACTTAAAAACAATATCTATAAATATTTTACAATTTCCCAGGTGAAGTCAAATTACTATACTAAGGTTGCCACAATCATCTTTTCTTGTATCCTTTTTATAATTAAAAGGAATTTTTTAAAATGCTCTCTAACTGTGCTGACTAGCATATTCGGTGTCTGTTTTGAAGGTGAATTTCACTAGTCATGAATGATTGCTTTGTACTCACTATGCACCTTCTATAACCAGTGAACTGAGTTTTAATTTAATGCAAGATTTTAAATACTTTATATTATACCTGAATTGCAGCCACATGTAACTAGTCGCATCTTACAGTAGAGCAGCTCTCCACCAGAAACAGCCTAAACGTTTTAAAATCTGGACAGCAGGCAGTTAGCTACAACTCCAAAGTACACTGTGAAAAGGATAATGTTAGAATTAAGATGACGAAAGAAGTGCAGAGTCTGCCTCTTATGTGACGATACATCCAACAGTAGAGCAGGGGTCTTAGGGGAAACGCTGCTGCTATTCTGCTAAATGGGCATGACCATTAGATGACTTAATTTGTACTTGCTATAAAATCAATTTGTATATTGGTCAATTTCCATCAGAGAAGCTTCTGAAAGGAGACACAGATTAACACAGAGCCCCACACCTGGAAAACCTGCAGAGAGTAAAGAAATCAAATTTTCATTCTAAAAGACATTCCTAGATAAAATCGCCCCCGCCCCCCAACACTGGGTGATCTACACAGAAGACGGGGCACGGAAAGATTGTAAGAGCCAGAGCTGGTGGATGACTTTAGAGAATTTTTGTGTTTTTGCAGACTCAATAGGCCAGATTCACTTATAAATTCACAGAGATTTTGACAGCATGCACTAAATCGGCTCAAGCTCAAGCCAGACAAAATCCCAGCATGGAAGAGGTTACCTAAGATGATACTGTATTTGATTGTTACTGGGAGAAAGAAGTCAGGTTTTTTCTTTTTTTTCCAGTGGAGCATCATCTGGTATTTCAACCAGGGCAGGTCAACACAAAGTAGTCTTGGCCTTTAAGAGCAAAAAAGAACTTTTAAGGGAGAAATGTGTACAATTGTGCATGCTATCCCCATTTCTAAAATTATATTTCTCTCTTCGCTGTGATTTGTTATGATACATCTCCATTTTATTCATATGTTTCCATGTGCAGAAAAATATTCACCAGAAAATAAGTATGTAGTACATACATACATACTTATATACATGCATATATACACACAAACATACATACATACATACAAACATACATACACACATGTGCACATATGCGTGCACACACACATGTATATACATACATATAGACACACGTACACATGCAGGTTTCTTAGATTTTGGTAATATATCCTTTTTATATGGTATTAATATTTTAAAAACCCCTTGTTCCAAGAAACTTGTCACTGTCTAATTTTAATGTAGGGGGAAAGTCATTGATTATTCTTATCTCTCCACTTACTAAGTATTCTAGCTGAAATGACCATCCAGAAGAGCCAGTTTGAGAAGCAGGCAGCATATTTCTTTCTACTTAAAACAGACTTTTAAGGTTGGATGACCTCCCTCCATTCTCTGTTCTCATATAATGTATGGCCCATAAAAATAGTTTTATCACAACCTGTGGCTTGCTCTCTTCAATGGATTTGTAATTTGACCACTGCCATTTCTTCTCTGGGTCAATTCTAAACTCCTGTCTACTTTGAATCAAATGCCATCCCCTTTATTCTGATGCTGTACAGAGCCAACACTTCAGTTCCAATAGGTTTGACTGACACACCAAACTGGGCTATTATAACCATAAACTAATTTTATACCTCCTATAGATACATATTTAGCTTGTACTCAAAGGTACCATTTAGAGTTCTGTGTGTGTTTTCATAGTAATTTGATTTTAAGTTACAAGTACACAAAGGACACAGTGAAATATTGCTTAGCTCTTCCTAGCTCAGCTCTTTGAATATTCACGATATGCAAACTAAAGCAAAAACTACAAATTCTTTGGTGTTACTCTTGTGCAGTGCGAAGGTTTTATTTTGTCTGTTTCTGGCTCTGAGCCTTCAGATCCTGGCAGCTTCCAATTCATGTTTCTTGGAATGCTTCCTGTTGGTATGCTGCCATTCTTTTAAGTGTAAGGCTCAGTTATTCTGTGTTGAGCACTAGTGTGCTGGGGCGCCTAGCCAACAGCCAACCCCACCTTGCTCTTCTGTAAGGCAAGCCTCATTAACACCCAAATCTAATTAAAGCATTAGAACCTGATCCTCTTTCTGAAACCGATACCTACTTGGAATTAAACTGGTATTGTTTGGGGAATTGTTCAATATATATTTCATAAGTGAATAATGTGAACATTTTTATCCAGAAAACTACTAGGACCAAGACAGTCACTGCAGAAGTTTTCATGAGTCAATATGTTGAGGTTTGAGCTCCATACGGCACTGCTGGAAGATGGTGGGGATTTCTAAGAACTGGGGCAAATCAGATCGTTTAGTTGCTCAAGGATGTCTCTTGCAACTTAGAGACACCATTTGCTTTCTCTCTCTCTTCCTTTGTCCTCAGATGCGAGAGGAACAGATTGTTCTCTGTGGTATATTTGTTTTTCATAGTCTATAAACTAACTTGACCGATCAAGAATGGATTAAAAATGTCAACACATATGAGCGAATATAAGCCTTTTTCTTTTGAAATTGATTCCCTCTGATATTATTTCCCTACTATAACAAACGTTGACTAACAATGTCACAGAGTTTGTATAATCTTCCATTATTGACAAACATTTATCCAACATTTCTTAAATCTTTGGAATCTGTGCCTACCCTTGGTACATAAAGACCAACAATTGAGGCTTCTATTTCCTCTCTCATAGAACATGCACTCATCTTTTATTTAACCAGTAAAGAAACTGAAACTTATAGAGGTACATGGAAGGAAATGATGACTCAAGCACAGTTAAGCACCTGATTTTCAGCAGACAATCAGTACCCAAACTAATCTCGCACACCTGTGTCTGTGACCTCTTCATGCTGTCACATTATCTTCATATTCATCCTTGTAGAAGTAGTTTATGTTTACGATTTAGTCCTCACTAAAATATCACACCAGAAAAACTGATTCCCAGTCTTAGATTCCCTATACATACCACCAACCCCAGGACATTGACTTTTCTTTTTTTTTCCCTCTGTGTTTATTAATTTATATCAACCCTCATCTCAATTGGAACATGAAATGAAATGAGGTAATATAAGATAAATTAAATAAAATTAGAACACCATAAAAGAAGGACATAGCTGTTCTTTCTTTCAGTTTATTTTAAAAAAAAATATAAAAAAAATCACACAATTTTATTGAGTGAATGATTAATAGTTCACTTCTATTTAATGTCAAAGGAGACCTGATTATTTAGTGAGGTAGAAAATACTATAAGCATGAAGTCGTTTTCTAAATTCCCAGATACATTATTTTATTCATTTTCACATATTATAGAAAATAATCTAGACACTTAAATCTAGAAACTAAATCTGATCTGAATAAAGTAGCCAAGGGCAATGAAATTTATTACAAATGAGGTTATACAAGCTAAGTATCCAGAATCATTCATTTCATAATAAGCTAGTATGATTTGATATGCATTGATTGAATGCATGGTAGTAAATTCTAAATAGCTATATCAAAGCATCCAGCCCAGTCTCAAGGGAATATGTCATATGGAGCCAGAGCCCTGGCATATCTCATGGATAAACTGCTTCTTGGATCACATATTTTTACTATATAATTGACTTTTCATAAGGACTTACACACTCATTCACATGTACTTTCTCACACAATATACACACAGAGATATTCACATGTCCAGACATGCACACACACACATGCCCAGACATGCACACACACACACACACACACACACACACACACATGCCCAGACATGCACACACACACACACACACACATGCACAGACATGCACACATACACACACACACACACACATGCACAGACATGCACACACACACACACAACTTCTCACACTCTTTCCTCCGATCTTTTTCACATAAATCAGAACACAACTCTTGTCACTGCTGCCCTTGATCAAAAACATCTACAGCATTATATATTTTTCTTTTGTAGCATATGATAATGCTTTTAGAAGCATTATTTAGTATTTATCTATTATTCTTTGAAAGTTTCATACATCGATGCAACATATATTTTTAATTTCCACCACCAACCCCTTCCCTCCACTCACCAATCCCAAAACATCTGATTGACTGGAAAATAAATGATAATACCCTAGTCAGTAAAAATCTGTCTTTTACATTGGGATTTGTTTTTCAATCATACAAAAGCCAGAGGACTTTCTCCAGATTCCCTTTCTGTATCCAACTGATTGGTAGGAGAGTCCTCTCTAAGGTGCTTCCTGCCCTGTGCACAGCTCTGATGATCAGGGAGATCACCACCCGGAAGGCATCCTGAACATGAACAGACAAAGGAGGCAGCAGCTCTGGCTGGCTGCCTGAAAACCCTGACTTTTGACAGCAAAACCCTTGAATACAACCAAGCCGGGAACAGTCTACACTACCTGCAGGGGGTTATGTAAGAACCAGAAAGAGACTTTTGACAGCTCTTTCCCTAGAGTTTCTAATTCTCTTCTTATTCTCACAGTTCTGTTCAGCTAATGGGGGAGGAACAGGCACTGTTCAGGTGGGCATTCCGGGTCTGCAAAGACAGACCAGGTGAAGAGTTGCAAAGGCTTTCAGACTCCAGCACGTCCTTCCTCTGTAACATTTCCATTTCTCTAAGCTGTAACTGTTCTAGAATCACGCACCATTGCTTCTTGTTCCACTTGAAGTGTCAAATCCCATGGAGCAATCTGTTTAAAGTTCTCTCACCAATTTAAGGTTATTAATACCAAGTTAGTAATAAATCGTCTCCTGTTGAACACCCTTAAGTGTCTGTCCACCTTTATCCTTGGAGGGAGAAGAGAAAAGATCTAGTCAGAGAAAGGATACTGTGTCTGCCAATAACTTCAATATTTTTACCCAACTCTTCTCAAATGGGCTTCAAGATGCTTCCCCTTTTTCATCTCTTTCCTTCTTGAGTAGATTATATCTTATAAAGATAATGATAAAGGAATCTCAAGGATTTCCAAGTGTCCTAAAAGAAGCTAAACAAGATGTATTATTATTATTTTTATTATTGTTGTTGTTGTTGTTGTTGTTGTTAATCATTTTTCCAATGTTATTGGGTAGCTTCTCCAGGCTGATGTAAAGAAGAATTGTTCTTCAAAGACAGACTCCTGAGGCCCATTGAAAGAAACAATTAAACCCTACTCTGAACATCAATGAATTGACCAGGTTTATTCATAGGAGCATGAATGAGCCAAAGTCAGCTTTCAGGTAGTTTCACCAAAGCTACCTGAAAATTCTTCAAGAATTGTTTACTGGTTTCACCATCTTTGGAAGCGGAGCTGTGTATCTTAAAACTTTTTGAGCTTCCTGGGTCTTGTAAGTTTCATTTGTTTATGAATCTCCTTCCTCATTCTAGGAGGTAATGTTTGACTCTGAAGGAAGTAACCATCAGACAGGCGCCAGAGATTCAGGCTGTCATAGCGATAGCCATCAGACAGGCGCCAGAAATTCAGGCTGTTATAGTGATAATCCTGTCTCGCAGAATTGCAGTTTAGTCAATTTTGAAAGAATTTGAGTGCCTGACCAGCCCAACAAAAGAGTTGGCAGTCCAATGGAAAACTAGGGAGGCACTATGAATTTCTTTTTTTTCTCTTTTTCCTCCTCTTTTTCCAGTGCAAGAGGTTAAACTTGGAGCCATATGTATGCTGTAAAAGTGTTCTACCACTTAGCCACCTCTCCACCCTTATAATGTAGTCTTTTTACACTATTCAACAAGGTGAATCTGTTTAGTTAGTGCACACAGCCTGCATTTCTATTGAAGCAAACTGTACTTTGACAAAAACACATTTTGCTGGTAGTTTCTCAAAAAAAATTTTTGCTGTTTCTTGGATTACATATCAATGAAGCCAATCTTAAGAGCTCTGATTAAAATGACAGAAGAGGAGTAATCACTATTATCAAAATATTAGAACACTCATTATAAAACCTAGAAATTATGAGAAAACATAACTGTGGTGACTAGATTCTCAGTGTTAGAATGACCCTTATGTTTTCCTGTTATGTATTTGGCAATTCTCTGATACTACATTCCAAATACATTGGTTTTCCAGTATTTGTGCTTATTGAAAAAAATATATTGTAGAAACTTCCTGGATGAGTGCTTTTCCTATGACATAAAAATTCCTATCTAAGAAATTTCAAAGGAAGCACCTTATTATCTGCCAGAGCCCTTGACAGAAGCAAAGCAATCACACTAGAATTTTCTCCATTCCCACCCTCAGACACTTTTAAATCCTGTCATCCAAATCAGTATGGTGCTAATACATTCTCAAGCACCGAGGACTCAGAGGAGCATGAGGCTTCAGTGTGTTTATAGAATACATTTCATGTAGACAGGCACGGAAGGAACAGTTTGCATAATCATCTGCCAAGAAGAATCCATCTGTCAGGAAAGTGGAAGCTGTTATCAAACAAGCTCACGTTAAAAACAAAATCTCAATTCACTTTCTATGCACTTCATTTCCTTGAGACTAATTATTGGTGCGCATATAAATGGAGGAAAAAAATATTTCTTCTTGGTAACGCTTCAAAATTCTGGTCTTAGCAAGACACAAAAATAGCTGTTCTGTCATGTGATTTCCTCTGGGGATTTACTGTGCAATAGAGAGTGTTGCGGCTGGGAATTCCAAACAATTCACAGTTGCCAATGAGAAATTTTACTTTCCTTCTTGTGACAAACATGAACAACTAAAATATTGTTTCAGCTCCTTAATGTTAACTAATCTTGGTTGGGGTCCAAAATAAAAAAAAAAAAAAGAGAGAGAGAGATTGCATATTTTCCTAACAACAAAGCATTCATCATCATAATTGTTTTCTGATAAAGTTCTTAAATTTCTGCTCAGTTAACTATGAAATGAACATCAGTCTTTGGAGAGAAACTGAAGTATACAAAGGCTCATTTCAGAGACTATAGTGTAATGTAAATGTTTGGGCAAAAAAATGGAAGGAGAGAAGGAAATTATTGTCTTGAAATACTCTACAGTTAAAAGCTTCAGTGTTTTTGATATTGTACATATTCTATAAAAAATGTTGTACTCTCACATTTTATGTGTGTCAACTATGTACTATAAAATAGTATTGATACAAAAATCGATATTCTTATGCTTTATTCCATGAGATAAAATATTTTAAATAGTCTAACAATCACTAAAAAATAATTATTTACAGATATTTGTTGAGTCAGGCAATATCTGTTGGGTCAGGCAATGACTAATATTTGTATATTGGAGATAATTAAACTGAATAAACTTTCAAGTATTTTGATTTTAGAGCCTTTAAAAAAGTATATTTTACAATTATGAAAACACAGGCTATCCACCCTGAGCTTTCAGCTTCTCGTGGCACTCTGTGGCACGCATCATTCCATTGTTGTCATTTCTGATTGCATATCACTCTATTCAAGCAAAGTGCTTGAGTTAGCTTCAATGTTCTACATGTTAGATTTCCAACCTATTAAAGGGCTTGATAAATATTAATTATAATTGTTTAATTAAAATTACAACCATAAAAAATGAGAAAGAAGTTTTATGGTAATATACAATATGTTTATCTATAATAATACTATATGCCAGATGACAGGAGAGATTTACACATATACCAGTTTGCCTTTAATAGTTTTCCCTTTAGAGTTTACCCTTAATAGTTTTCCTACTAATTGTATTTTAAGCTTTTACTTAAACTTAAAGCTTTAAACTTAAGCTTTTATTTATTTATTTATTTTGAATTGTGTTTTGGGATGGCAGTGCTTTGCTGTGTCAGCTATCCACTTACAGCTTCTGCTGTCATGCCTACCGCTGGCTATCAGATTCCCCACCATGATAAATCTTATATTCCTGAAGCTGGAAGTACAAATAAACTATTTCTTCAGGAAGTTACCATGACATGAGTTTTATCAAAGCAATAGAGAAAATGTAACACAGAAGCTGGTGTCTGAGAGTTGCAATGAAGAACCTGACTTGATCTCCACCCCTTTGGAAGAATATGGAAGACTTTGGAACTCTGAACTAGAAGTTCAGTTGAATACTGAGAGCAGGGCTTAATTGTCTGTGCTAGTAGGTGTCTGGAAGACCCACCCTAGCTTAGATTCACACTTTTGAAAGAAAAAGTCTTAAGCAGTTTTTTACTCCTAACAAGAGCAATTGCAATCAAAAGTTCCTGCTAATGTGGTTTAAGAGAGTAAGGTTCCATTCAAATCTGGGAGAGGGAAATTGACAAATGTCATTTGTGTATTACTGGTTTTAGAGGCATGAACAATGTAAGAATGAAAATATTATAGATTCTTCCTCCTTTGTTGCAAAGAGTTTCTGGAACAGAGGAGTTCCTGCATGAAGACCTTAAAAGATGATTACATGAAGCCATGACAGTAAAGCTTGGGTTACAGTGATTTCAAGATTCCAGAACAAGGAGGACCCCGCCAAAAAGAGCTACATTCAACGAATGGAGACAGCTCAAGGGAGTGATGTACTTTATAGGCAGCAAAACTGGTTCAAAGAGGCATCTGAAATCATTGATATTGGACGTGGAGCTACCAGATTGGGGGTTTTAATTTGCTGTGTTTTGATCTCACTTTGAACCAGTATTTCCTTACTATGCTTTGCTTCTTCTATTTTGGAATGACAATGAATACATATATATGTATATGATGTATATGTATAAATACATATGAGTTATTTATATAATTTCCTTTCTGAGTTTTTTACAGTGGGCTACAATTAAGAGGTTGCTTTGAATCTCAGATGAGATTAAGAGCTTTAAACAGTATTGTCAAGATTGTTAAAGAGCATGACTAAACCACCAACCAAAGAGTACACATGGAGCTACCCATGGCTCCATCTGCATATGTAGCAGAGGATGGCCTTGTTGGGTATCAATGGGAGGAGAGGCCCTTGGTCCTGTGAAGGTTCTATGCCCCAGTGTAGGGGAATTCCAGGGCGGGGAGGTGGGAGTAGGAGGGTAGGTGGGTGAGCACCCTCATAGAAGCAAGAGGAGGGGGATGGGATGGGGTTTCTGGAGGGGAAACTGGAAAGGGGAAAGCATTTGAAATGTAAATAAGAAAATATACAATAAAAAAAGAAAAGAAAAGAAAAGAAAGAAAACGAAAAAGAAAATGAATTGAGTACATTTTAACCATGATTCTGTGGAATGTGTTGATTTGAAAGATGTTTCATGTAGGACCAAAGATTTGAACACTTGGACCCCACCTGGTGATAAGGTTTGGGGAGGCTGTGGGACCATTGGGAGGTTGAACTTTGCTAGAAGAAGCATGCCGCAGGTTGAGTGGTGGAAGTCTTCTAGGTTGGCAGTCTCACTCCACTTCCAGCTCTCCTATCTGTTTCAAGCTTGCATTGAGAATAGGAGCTTTCTTCTGTCTGCTCCTGATGCTGTGCCTGCACTTGATGACCGACCTGCCTTTCTGCCATAATGGGCTCTTATCCCTCAGGAATCATAAGCCCAAAACTTCTATTCTCTAAGTAACCCTAGTTATGCAGCAAGAGAAAAGTAACTAATTCAGAAGTAGTGTGTTACTTGCACCACATTACAGATCTGTAAGGTCTGCACATAGTTACTATAAAGTTTAGTATATCCTTTGATACACATAATTCTTTATCCCCATAATAAAAAAATAATATTTACATCTTATGGAAGTAGAAATGAAGTCTAAATTCTGGGGATGGGAAGGCTTAAACAGAGGTAGTAGATGATGGTACAGGAATGAGAGTTAACAAAAATAAAAATCATTTTAAAAAAAACATATGGAAGCTTTCTAATCTGTAGCAAAATGTGAAATATGTATGACTTATGTTCAAAAATAATTTGAATGTAGATATTTGTGTGTCTGGAAAATGCTGTTCTTAAAATCTTTGAGTTATTGAATAAAACCCTATTGACATGTGTGGGTTATCATTATATAAGTTATTAATTAAGGAAGTGACAGAAGGTCCTAAAGCAATGCAGGTTCTTTTCATTCCTCTGATATTACTCCTGGGATAGATGGTAAAACAGCATGCTTTGGCTGCAGGATATAGAGAGCGGATGCTATGCTAGAAGCTGCTTCTCTGATGACCACATTTCAGAGTCTAGCATGTTCAGTGAGGGGTTAGAGGAGAGACAAGGTTCCACCACTTCCTGTTTCCACATTGTAGATCAGTACAGCAATACTGAGTTGGCATTTATTTACCTAGATTGGATATATACTATTTTACTGAAGATTTTTCTTATAGCAAGCATCAATATAATTTTCTTTTTTTGAACAACACAGTAGCACTACATATCCTGGTAAGTGCATATGTGAAGCTTGTGTTTCCAGTATATACTCAAAGAAGAAATGTAAAATGCACATATTTTTATTTTTGTGAATTTTCCTATTATCCTATTACTCTGGTAGATAACTAGCTTTATCCTAGCAATATTTCATAATGATTTCTTTTACTTTACCAATAATTATTGTATCTCACGGGAGAAAATTATATTGGGTGTTCATATATTGTAATATAATATCATTGTATGTAATACTGTGTTTTCCTTGTTTACTGAATGGACAGTTTTGCTACATCTAATCTCATATATTCTAGGCTTTCTGATATTGTTGGAAGTTCTTTGCAAACAAGAAAATTAATGGTTGCCTAATCTTTTACACATTGTTTTAAAATGCTTAATATTTGTATTTGCTTTATAAATAAACTTTTTAAAATTACATAGTAAAACTAGTTGGCTTAACACATATAAATAAATCTTTATGATCACACAAATAGAAAACATTTTCAAATCTAAAGTTAAATATTACATACACACCAGATTTTGTTCTCTACTTTGCTTTTGTCTTTAATTATAATATTCTCAAACAAAAATCTTTTTAAAAATCCTGTTTTATGAAGTTTATAATCTAGTATTTTATTATTGTTTCTTTGTTATCCTGTTTTATTATGGCTGTTATGTGTTCAAATGAAAGTTGGGATAACAATAGTCAATTTTTAAAGTAACTATCATGACTTTAATGGAAATTCATAATAAATTTACAAAATGTACAACATAATTCAGATAAAATTGACTATGTAATTGTACTGACCTTACAAAAGAAGAGCAGGCAATTGCACTATTCAGACTCTTGGTATTATGAATTTGTTTTCCTCATCTAGTGCATCCTTGGAGATCGTTCATCAGTTCTGTTTCCTTATTCAGTATTTGCCTTCCTTCCTTTTGTTTGTATTAGTTTTCTACCTATGCCCATTGCTGGATTCCTCAGGACTGCCACGAGTGCTTTGTCCCTTTAGGAACCCTGCTGCCCATTATGATACATAGTTTTGGTCTAGATTAACTCTGATCTTCAGATATACATAGGAAAACAAAAAATTTTAAAGCTTCATAAGGTTCCAAAGTTTCCAAAGACTGAATTAAATAAGATTAAGATCTAAGAAAGAAGCCAAAAGCATTCTTATAGGCCTTACATTTTCTGTCAACTTCCCTTCTATTCATTAACTAGCAGGAGTTGAAAGCTTAGTAACTCTGGATTTTGGCTCAGAGTTTAGGATGGTTTCATTATACAAATCAATGGCACTTAAAGCTATAAAGTACACTAAGATTGACAAAAAAAAGTTCCTGTAGAAAATAGAAGCGCAAAAGTCGTGGATGCTATCACTGCTGCCCTACTAGAGGCTCTGACCATCACTTACAATCATGTTAGAAAGGGAAAGAAAAGGGGGAGGTGTGTATTTGTGAGGATAATTAGATAGCAGAGGTCTGTGACTATCTGATTACATCTAGCCTGGGAAGTAAAGTTGTCTGTGGGACATGAATGCGTTGTCTTGGACAAGGCTTTGAACTTCAACAGTAAAAACTCAGTGGTTAATATACGGACTACATAAAAGTACAACATTTACCCTTTTTGTTTCACAGAATTTGCTTCTGCCTGATCCCAGCCCAACATTTTAACTAAAATTTTTTTTATATTCTTTTATTTGACAATTTCACTCATTTGTATGAGAAAATTTGATCATTTTCACACCCACCTCCTCTTTTTCCACCTCTCTCTCTTTCTCTTTCTCTCTCTCTCTTTCTCTCTCTCTCTCTCTCTCCTCCCCCATTTCTTTTAAACTAATTATACCTCATGCTCATATCTTCATTTTAGTTCATAGTCCATTGACTTTAATTCATTTTTTGCCCAAGTGTGTGGGAAGTTATTCAGCAGAGCAGAAGCCACCTATCTGCTATCTGTGTGCCCTTTCCCTTCTCTAGCCCCAACAGACTGGTAATTCCTCTCAAAAATCCAGAGGGTGGAGACTCAACCTCTATTATGTGAGTAGATAAGACAGAATATCTTCAGTATCAGCCTTGTTTGATGTTTTTCTTTAGAATCCATGTGGTTTACTTAGATCTTCATTATGAAATGTCCTGCACATTTTTTTTATTGTGATATAAAGATCAGTGAGGAGAATTATTAAGTCTCTCTCACCTTGTGGACTCTAATCTCATTTTCTGTGTCAGCAGCCTTGTGTCCTGAGAGGTAAAAAGGACAGATGTGGGGATGATCACAGGCAGCATGTGTTCCAGTTGCCATCATTTCTCTACTGCCATGAATTTAAGAATTTAAAAAGTATTAAAGCGATAGGTCTTCACGATGTTTTTATTTCTAAAACATTATACAAATAAAATCCAAGCCTAAAGAAGATTTTGTGCAACTAAAATATAAGCCTAAATTAGGCTCATTTTTATATGATAGAAAGCCAAACATTATTAGTGAAAATGCTACTATACTGATTTTTTTTTCTTTTTACCCATTGAAAAGCTATATATGGGACAAATTCTGCTAGTAGTATCTTCTTTTATATATGCTCTATGAGCTCTATTGTGGACTCCATACCAAAACGTGTATGCATTTTACTTTCAATAGAGTAATATAAAACTGAATCACAAAATGATAGCTGCAAATTTCTGAGTCAAGTCTCCTAATGAGGTAGACCCATTTAACATGATGAAAAAGATGACACAGACACAGAAGCAATGATTCCTGTGCTGAAAATGTCATGTTTCTAATGATTATCTCATAAATAGAAATAAGTGATTATATTACTATGCTTTCAGGAGTCTGGAATTCTCCAAGCGCCAAATAGGTTGATCCATGCTTGGGAATGTCTGCCTTTGCTTATTTTCTGGATTTCAAGTGACACTGCTCTGGCAGCAAACAAAGATGAACCAAATTAGCACTGAACAATGAAGAAGAATGAAGCTGGCATCCTAACCCAGGGGAAGTTGCCAAAGAACAAAGCTGATCTCGTGTCTTTCGTTTTCCATTTGCAGAGGATGAAACAGATCCTTTAGTGTACTATAGGAAAAGGGAGCCTGAACTCAGGGAAATGATAATGCTTCTGAGAAGCCAAAAGCATCTGCGTCTGCGTTGATGCAATAAACATGGTAAGTCAATTTCATGATACTATAATTAAAAGTTGTTATTATTTTAATTTAGCAATATACAATGAATATGCAAGATGAAAATAATTATCTGAGGTAAGCTTGTACTGGACAACATTTTTAGCAATAATTCCAATAGTGATTATCTAAGATGATTCTATACAAGGAATGAAACTTCCTACCTCTCTGGGAATCTATTATAAGCAGTTTCATAGTCAGCAGGACATGAGAGCCATGCTACAATAAGTAAACTCTACAACTCAAAGAATGGACAGGGGAGACTGAACTACATCTTGCACATGACTCATGATTGAGTTGGCAATGTCTGATTTTTTGGATCTTAACTAAGGAAAGGTTCATGTGGCACCTCTAGACATCATTAATTAATGGAAAATGTCATAATTTCTCATGTTTATATGATTCTACTGTTATGAAATTATTCAATAACAGCTTTTACTTATATTTTTATTTCTGTTCATGGTATATATATGTATACATGTATGTCTGGACACATATGTATGCATATGAACATGCACTTGTATGCTTATGTGTGTGGAGTTCAGAGGTCAACCCTGAGTGTCTTCTTCAGGCACAACCTGTATTATTTTTTAAACTTTCCTCCTCCTTTCCTCTTGTGACTGGTAGCGTTTAATTGGAATTATTTGCATGGGTATGGAAGTTATTGATCCAACAAAGAACTACTTACCCATGACCACACCAATAAGAAATACAACTACAACTGGAGAGTGACTATTAACTGCTTCCAGTGCCTCAAGGAAGCTTGAGACCTCATAAGTATCTCCCTATCCTTGAAAAAAGGTCACAGTCTCAGCCTCGTGCAGTTTTTCTTCTCGTGTGCTCCTGAGTGTACAGATAGGTCACATACAGAGAGCAGACTCTGAAAGCATTCTTCCATGTCTTCAGGATTTCACATTCTTTCTGCTTCTCCATTTCCCATGTTCCCTGACACTTGGAAGGGGTGATACGGGTGTCTAGTTTAGGGTTGAGAAATCATGAGTCATCTCTTACCCATCACCTTTACAAATTATGAAACTAACTACATTTACCATGACCTGATCCACAAAGTCAGTTATCTGACAACGAAAGAGCACCATGACTCTATAGGTGTAAATGGAACTACAAGACAATTTAACTTATTATATTTGTCAGAATAACAGTAGTACGTTCCAACAGAGGTACTCTAGGATCTATGGCTGTTCCGTCCATGATCTTTTGACCATGTGTATGGTGTCAGGAACGAGTTACCTCTGGTGGTATAGGACTTAAAAACCCTCATAAATTCGTAAGTTACGATCCAAAGAAGCATGCCATGGTGGGCCCATGTTCCCTAGGGGGTCTGTTTGGCATCGTGAAGGGTCTACATGTGACGGTTTTGCTTCCTGACATATCACCCTCTAACTCTGTGACAATTAGTCAGCAAGGAGGATGCTTAAAGCCTAATCCGGATTAATTTCCCTATGCTCAACAGCTGAAGTTTATAACATTGGATTGTTTTAGAGACTAATTTCTCAAGGGAATCTGGAAATCATAGATGACATCAGCCTAGATGGCCAATGCGTTCAAAAGAGCCTCTTGTCTCTGCCTCCTTAGGGCTAGGGCCACATTCCTGCACACACAGAATTTTTTATCCAGTTCCCAGGAATCTGAACTTGTCATGCCCTTGTGTGGCAACTGCTTTACCTTAGATCCAGCACGACGATCCTCTTGTAATGTACTTTTAATATCTTCAGATAATAGTTTTATACAATATATTTCTAATAGAGATAGGCAGCAATATATAATTAAGAACAGTCGGTAGTTGACAAAATAGATAAAATTTACTATATGGAAATAATGAACTGGTGTTTATAACTTTAAATATTGAGTGTCAGAAAGATAACATTTGCTTGTATGCATAGTGAAAAAATACAGCATATACATCTCAACGGGCTAATAGCAATTAATTTAATGTGCTGCAATGGCTTTTGAATACATTAACTGTTTTCCCTAAACTGCACATAACTGGAAATTTGAGAATAGATACTAAAAATAGAGACAGAATTTTGACATTGAGAGATAAAACACATTTTGTTTTCAAGCAAAGCCGAGTTTCTTTTCATCATAAAAAAAAATGTTTTATGAAGTGCTGGCTAAAGAATATCATAAATGAGTCATCAAAACAACACTAATGAACCTGATTTCCATTAAAGTTTTAATGGATTCAAGTTTATACAGGAGCCTGACATGCACAATGACAAAGTACTAGGTAATTATCAAAGAGGACAAAAGCTGTGACTAGAATTCTCATCATTTAAAACATGCAATGACCTATTTTTTTCATTAAGTGACAGCAGGGAGAACCATGAAATCCAAGACCGTAAACAATTTATGAAGGAAATCAATTGTCTTTTTTAACACATGACAAAAGCCATTTTTCTATTATGAAGAAAATTAATTTTCCTTTCCATTAGAAATAAAATAAATACAATGACATTAATAACTAGAAACTAATAACTCATTCTTAAACTACATATTATTTTCAGTCAACATTTATTTCTTTGATTTAAGATTTGTTTAAATAATGTGAAATCAACCTAATTAACATGTAGAAATTCTTTACCTTTTCCAAAGTCCATTTACAGATTTATGAATTTATTGATATGTGTGCTTACAATTACTGTGATCTTCTGTGAGACAATAAATGTGCATGGGACTCTTTCTATTGTGAAGTTTACATTTGCATCAAGGGGCCAGAAATTGTAATATTACATTCTATTTAAAAGAAAAAGTTGAAAACCTCTTCCTGGATTCGGGGAACTGCCTCATTTGTATTTGCTGCCTTAAACATGTGCCGTCTTGTCCTCAGAAATCCACGGGAGGGATCAATCTAGGTGCAGAAGTCATGAGCTGGTGCGATGCTATGACTTTTACCTTCCCATGCACCGTTGGTGTCGAGTCATTTCTCTTCCTCTTCCATGCCCCATGGAGCAGATGATCCGCGCATAGGAAACCCTTTGAAGTCACATGACGTTTGTGCTCTACTGAGGCCTGAAGGACACATGAGGTAAGAAATACTTGCGGGTATGGTGAAAATTTAATCAGCTGCATGAATGTTATCACCGCAAAGCACATCTATGAATGTACATACATGCATGTGAAATAGAAAGAGCAAAGCGAAGCTTTGTTTTACAAAACATTTATATGGCTCTCTCTACCGTACAAAAGCCTATATAGAGAGATATAGATATAGATATAGATATAGATATAGATATAGATATAGATATAGATACAGACATGCAGTATATATAGTTTAATATAGCATATACTATATATAATATTATATATATTTATATATTATATGTATGATTAAGTATATATATGATTATGTAAATTAGCCAAATAACTCCAAGTAATAGCTCAATTAATATTCACTTGAATCACAATATGTAATGCAATTCTTGATGACTCAAAACTCGTCTTTATGACAAATTATATAGCAAAACTTCAATAAAGAGCTCTGACAATCTCTGAGCCTTAGTTACATAGGCTAGATATTAAAATCCAATTTCTTAGTATGCCAAAATATGAACAACAAAGGCCTGTGTACTTTGGCTGCTCTTCTAAAAGCCACACTTGTACTTGTCACGCCTCCATTGCCAAACGGGCTCTGCAGTTAGACACAGGCTTTGCATCACTGGGGGCCGCTGCCTACGCCTGTTTCTCTCCACTTCGCTTAGGCCATCTTTAAAACATAGGAAAGAAATGCTTCAAGTACCATTAGCAATTCAATTAAAGTTTTATATTTTTATTTTCTCAACACATGTCAAAGAAGTCATTGCCTAAGCACTCGGAGGCCCTGGAACTTGCTGGTCTATTCCACTCTCCCAAATTCACCCTCACGGGAAGCAGCCTTCTTGAAGAAACTACATTGCCAGTATTTTATCCTCTTATTTTACATTACTCAATCTTAAATATTTTAATTATTACCCATAGTTACTATCCTCTGAGATCCTGACTAAGTATTCTATATTGGAATTTCTCATGCCAAAGATCTGTTTGGATTTCTGATTTCTTACTTTATTCAGAATGGGACATCTATTTTCTTTCATCCATAGTGATTTGGGGGATTTTATAAGGTGGCCTTCTGTTTTAGATTTGAAAGACACTTTTGAGGACAACTAGTTGTTCTGTGGATGCTGGAGTGTCTGGCTATCCTAGATAGTCTTAAATCCAATCTGAAATTCTAGGAAGCAATGCCATCATGTTATGGTAGAACTGAAACCCTTCCTCATACCGGTCACCCATTTCAGGGAGCTAAGAATTACTGACCTATTTTTTTCTGTTATATCAAGATGTAATATTAGAAATTAAACTTTTAACTGAAAATAGAGGTAAAGATGCTAAATGCTGTAGTGATTCATTATGGACTTGTCTTATCTGTATGTCTGTGTACCACATGTACATAGACACCAAATATGAATGGCAAAAGTATGTTGAATCTAGTCTACTTTATATTATGCTTATTCATAAGAGATTTTTGTGGGTATTTTCTCAAGTGCAAATTGAGGGATTTTTTAAATTTAACATTGTTTTAAATTTTCACAAAGCAGTTTTAAAATACAGGTAGTAAAATATTCCCAATATTCATGTTACTATAGCCTCACTGGTAATGCAGTTTAAGACCTGGTATGGTATCATATATCCATACCAAATAAGAATAATACTTTGGCTTATTGAATGGCAAATGAAATGAAATGCATGTCAGAGCCAAAGCATTTTTGGGTCTGGTAAAAGACATAATAAATAGCTTTCTAAAGTAAGCAACATTTATTCATGTCTCAATAGCAAGGTAGAGTAGGAGAAATAAAAGTTAAGCGCCCATGATCTTGTTATTAGGGCTACATCAGATTGTTTCTTTACCTTATCTTCCAATACCACTTTCAAGAGTGCTTGTGAATAAATGACACTCACTACATGGGTCTTACCCAGGAAGTAAAATCATCAATAGATATTTGTTGTTACAGGAATAAATGAAATATGAACAGAAGGCTTAATGTTGCTTCTTTTTACAATCATTTTATTAATCATTTTAGGTAAGTATGAAGTATGAAGACTGGAAAATAACTGTGTGGCTTTCCAAAGCCCATAAATGTCAATGCTAAAAGTTTTAACTTCATTATTTTTGGGAAATTAATGGAAATTTTAAAATAGAAGAGTGTCTTCAAGCTTGCTACTCAAGGGAAATAAATGATAGAAGTTAGAGAGTACATATGGTGTAGAAACTGGACAAATTGTTGTGGAAATGCTAAAGCTTCGGTATAAGGAAATAAGTGAGGGGGAATTACATAAAATAACATGCATTTGAAAAAGGTGTTCCAAGAACCATACGTTTATTGTGTAAAAAGGGACTGTAATTTTGATTATTTTGGATATTTGTATTGTTAGTGGATAACTTTGATACATTACTAAAATTGCCAGATATCTACAAATCATAAAGAGAAATGAAAATGCTTGAAAGGTAACTTTGAGGTATAAGCATGCAGCAGTGCAGGAAGCCAGGAATGCAAACTCCGTGCAATGCTCCTTAGAAATCCAGATCTCTAGTTCTCTGGATTTTTATTACGCTCTTTCATTTATTTTACTTTTGGGAGAGTTATCCACTAGTCTCTGTCTTCTTGCTTATGAATATTTTATGTCCCTTACTAAATCAAATTTTTAAAGCTAGTATGTAGGATTCAAAGTGCTGAAAGGCACTATACACATCACTGGCAATGTAAGGTAATCAATATTATCCTGCTCTCCATCCTGCAAGTTACAATAGCAACCTGCCTGCAATATATGCCCACTGGTGCATTCGTAGCAATAGTAGCATCAATAGTATGGGAGTAACTAGTGACATTTTCTTTTATGTCGTACTCTACAGGATGAAACCCATTAGTAACCTGTCAAAGATGCAAAGAGCCCAAGACAAGTTAGGTCATGAGCCAAAAGATAAAACCTACTAGCATTATTCTGGTAAACGAACATGACAATACAATGTGCTCCTACAAAGATATTCTACATCCATAGATCATAGAGTTTACTTAACTCTTGTCAGAAAAAAACAGAAAAACAAAAAACATTTTTTACAATAGAGATTAATTAACATAAAACCCCATAATTGATCAGTATACAGAGAATAAGGGACTTTGGAATGTTCTGTCCTAAATGGGATGTTTATATCACACCCCTCCATGTGAGACTTATGGATCTACAGGTAAGAGAGACAGAAATGTTATAAGACCCAGAGGTGGTAGTTGATGTCCAGGAAACAGTGTTTTCAAGACTCAACAAGACAGATGCACTTATGATACCATGCACAAGGCAGACAAAACCTCAGCATAGAACAGAGAAGGTACACATGGTATCCCACCTCTAGCCAAGTAAGTGTCAGCAAATTGACACAGTCTGGGAGTGGGAAAGTCACTAGTTTTTAAATGAACTGAGACTAGGAATACTAATTACACTATAGGACAGGTCCAATGCTCAGGTGCAGTTGGCAAATACATTATGTTCTTTGTCTTTCGTTTTTGTCATTTTGAGAGAGAGGAGGGGGTGGGGAAGGACTTGGCAAAGGGAATGAGAACAGTCAAAATATACTTTATGAAATTGCCAGAGAGCCAATGAAAACATATTTTTTCAAGTTAGGATTTTTCTAGCTTTTAAATTGAGAAACATACTTTGCAATAATTTACTCCAATTAAACTTGTTGGGTCTGTCCTGTTTTGTGACTTTATCTTACTCAATCAAAATTTAAATCCAAACTTTCAGAATTTAAAATTCTATGAGAATGTAGATTGAAATGAAGAAAACAATAGATTTTGTTATTAAGCACATGAGTATGTGGATTTCTATCTAATCGTCCCCATTTACGGGCTCTGAATAATTTTAAGATACTCCAAGATAAAATGACATAACTCATTGGAAATACATAGTGCATCGGTCATGGGTCAAGTAAAACAACAACAACAACAACAGTTCCCCAACATTTTGATTTAACTATCTGTACCAGTTACTGCTATCTTTAATGATAATTTCAGGATTTGGTTTGAAGCAGCAGATTTGCATGTTGTAAGAGCTCCTTTACTGGTCCTATGGCCACGTTCCTGGGAATAGTGGTATTCACTAACATGAATGACCCTTAGGAAACAAACAACTTCTATCTCATCTCCAAATAAAAATCCGAGACTGTCTGTCACACAGTCCCAAGTGTGTGATAACAATCTGGAATTAAGAAATGGGTGTATTGCTATTTTGTCTTTCAGATCACATTCAAGTACAGCAGAAAACCTAGATTAAATTGCTACACAGAGCTCAGTTCATCTCTGCTTAAACTTTTGAAACACAGGAACTGTGTGCTGATGCAAGCATGTTTGTAGATACGTGCACCCGTTGGACATTTTATACATTTTAACTTGTCTGAAGAATTTTCCCACTTGACAGAACTTCAACTGAGCTAAAAGACTAGGCAGTGTCAGATGATGTGGTTAATGAAGAATGTCAAAACTGAAAAAGCTAATCACAACAGTGTATTTAGGTAAAAAGAATCAATAGAGACACAGAAGTGAAATGAGTGTGGAAGAGTTCTGAACAAGAGGCTCAGGCAGTACTATAAACTATAGAGTAGAGTAGAAATAAGGGAAATAGGGAGGGGCTATGTGTGGTACTGTGAAGAAAAATTCTTTTGACCCCCAAGTGACACACCTCTCCCATCAAAGCCATACCTACTCCAACACTGGCACACTCTCCTAGCCCTTTCTAAACAGTTTCTCTAACTGGGTACCAAGCATTCAAAGTTCTGAACCAATGTTGGGCATTGTCTTTTAAAATACCACCACAACGTGCCTCCTTAGCGCAGTAGGCAGCGCGCGTCAGTCTCATAAAATACCACCACAATGAATTAAAATAGCAAGATCACTGTAGTTTGCTACTACTAAGTAGGTTGTGTTGATCTAAAAATGCCCTTCCTACCCCAAGAGGGATATGATAGTTTATTATAGAGCCAAACATGACTGACAATAGACTGGAATTATAGATTTAAGTTACCCCAATTTCCATGTTCCAAAGTTGGAGGTAGGTTCACAAAGTTTTTATACTAATTGAACAAAAAAGCCGTAGATCAGAAACCTTTGGTGGGTGCATTGGGCAGGCATATTATAACAAAGTGAAGAAAACTCTGCTAGAGTTCTTATATCCAACCTGACAGAATTCTTAGTGTTTTTATTGGTAGAACCCAAGGCTCTGTTAAAACATTGCAATGGATTATTATCTGTTAGTCATATCATGCTAAGTATGATATAGAAGTAGGTAAGGAATGGCTTTTAGGGGACTAAAACTAGCCCAAGATAAACTTCAGTTAGACTTTGAAGACCTGCACATTTTAAACATTTCTACATTAGTTAATATATAATATGTACATATGTATATATATGTATATATATGTATGTGTGTGATTATATATGTATGTGTATGTATGTGTATATATATATATACACACACATTGCTTTGTAGAAACATTTTCTATTAAGCAAGAGTGCTATACATTTTCTATTATGAAGTCTAATATAAGCTACTGAGGTGGTTTGAATATGCTTGGGCCATGGGAAGTGGCACTCTTAGGAGGTGTGGCCTTGTTGGAATAGGTATGGCCTCACTGGAGGTAGCATTTCACTGCATTGGTAGGCTTTGAGGCTTCCTTAGTGCTCAAGCTTCACCAAGTGTGGAAGAGAACGTTCTCCTGTCTGCCTGTGGAAGAGTCTCCTCTTGGCTGCCTCAGGTCAAGAAGTAGAACTCTCGGCCCCTCCGGCACCATGTCTGCCTGCACACTGCCACGCTTCCACCACGATGATAACAGTCTGAACCTCTGAAACTAGAAGCCAGTCCCAACTAAAAGTGTTCCTTTATAAGAGTTGCCTTGGTCATAGTGTCTCCTTACAGCAACAGAAATTTCACCTAAGGCAGGTGCACACTCATTATATAAATTACAGCAAAATATTATTATGTATCTGCCTATATCACATCTTAGCTTACAGCAAGAATCATAGACTATTCACATTATTTTTAGATGGTTGTAATACTTCTCTAAGCTTTTCAATATTTTAAAATTATTTGGCTTTGAGTGGCTACCTTCACACAATGGTATTATTCCTATTCTAAACCAATCAACAGGTAAAATACAGGTAACCTGGCAGTTTTCCCTTTTACTGTGCTCTCTTGCTTATTTGTTTTAGTATACTGCTCATCCTAGAAATAAAAACACGGTGTTGAATTAAAGGCCTCTGCTGTTCCCAGGAAAGGGAAGCAACCACAGTTGCTATGCATAACAAAGACGGGGTGCCATATGAGACCCACTTGTCTATGTTCATGGCCCTGTTAGGTCCTGCACATAGTTTCTTGGTTATTTTCATTATTGCAGACCAGACAGAGAAGAAATTATCCTTAATGTGCTGTTATACTGAATGAATCATACTTTACAAGCCATTCTTGTCAGCCCATAATATAAACTAATCTTTTAATAAGACACTGTGTCCTTCCATACAGTTCATTGAAGTGCACAGTGCTTTGAATCTTAATTGGAAATGATTGTCTTCTCCAGAGGTGACCTTTCAACCCTAACTGTAGTCCAAGTTCATCTTTTTTACCTGTATGTTTCCAAACATTGTTTTTATTAACTACAGAGCACTAAGCAAAGCATTATTATTTTTCCAAATTTCCAACATAAAGCAAAAGCAATCTTCAAATTGTAAATAGTTATTTGCTACCTAGACAGCTGTGAACAGATGACTGGGCCTAATGTAGTATTTTATCTATGTAATATAAATATAATAAATTAAAATTTAATTTCACTTTGATACTCATAGTTTTAAAGGTGAGCCATATGAGATCTCCTTTAAAATGATATTACTGTCTCTTAGTACATTTGACAAGGAAGCTAATTTACACATTCACATTTAATTTCCCTCCATGTTCTAATTTAAGTCAATTTCCTTATAATATATATATATATATATATACATATATATATATATATATATATATTGATTTGTATGAAATGGAGTTTGAGTCATCACACACACATGCAAGCACACAGGGAAGGGTATTAATCTATATATAACTACAGAAAACAGAATATTCAAACAACATTTTATTATGGAGACAAACAAAAATAACTAGAATTACATCAAAGTTCTTTTAAATCAGATTTTATCTATTTACTTGTTTATCAATTTATACATGTGTATATATTTACATATGTGAGCATACTTATCCCATGATGTATTAGATATGAGAGGGTAACATTAGGAATCAAGTCTATCCTGCAGTGTGCGTCTACATCATCAACCGGAAGTCTTCAGGCTTGAAGGTCACCTCGTTACATCCTATTGCCTCTTCCCAAATCTGAAGTCCTTTTATTAAAAGTGTTTAATATTGAATCTGCCTGCATCCACACATGTGAATGGGTCTTCTGGAATGGGAGTCAGGGCCTGAAAATTTAAGGGAAGCAGAATGCAGGAAGGGGGTTGAAAAAATGAGACTGGGACACGTGCTTTCAGTCCACCATCATTATTTGAACTCTCCTTGTTACAAACAGGTTAGGTAGGTAAAGCAAAAAACCCTCCCCCAAGTCCATCAGCAACTCTTGGCCCAATCAGCAGCTTCATCTTCGGTCTCTGGAGGTGGGACTTCCGGCATAACAGGAACTTGGAGAGAGGCATTGCTACTAGCAGGAGCTTAGGTGAAGGTGTGGCTATTTGTGGCAAGGAGGGGTCTGGCAGAACCAGGCCACAGCTGGAGGAGGGTCACATAATATAGCTTATTGTCATACAATATTTAATATCATATTTAAATTAGATAGGAATTCATTGTTTTATTTTAAAAATTTGTACATTAAACAGAGAGGTTTCTGTCCATATTCTTTCTTGTTTTAAAGTTTTATTTATTGTCATATGTAAGTACACTGTAGCTGTCTTCAGACACACCAGAAGAGGGCATCAGATATCATTATAGATGGCTGTGGGCCACCATGTGGTTGCTGAGATTTGAACTCAGGACCTTTGGAAGAGCAGTCAGTGCTCTTAACTGCTGAGCCATCTCTCCAGCCCATATTCTTTCTTTTTAGTAGAATATCCTGATTAAGAATCTTGGAACAAACCTTCAGTGAGTTATTTTCTTTGTATGTGGCAGAATGAAATACACATGTTCTCTATCTGTTGAAGTCCTGATTTACATGATCAAGAATATATGTAGGGAGTTGGGAAAACAGTATAATTTTAACTAGTTAGAACATTTACATTAAGACTTTATACTGACTTATTAAGGGTTTATGGCTATTGAATTCCTGAGAGTGTTCCCACTTCCGTTGACATCCCCGCAGGGTCATACACATTAGAGTTGAAATTTCTGATGGCAAATGATTACAATTTATTTCAAACCTGCATAACTTGCAGAGTTTATTTTAGCAGTTTAGTACAGAGTTTCTTTAGTACAGTTGATAGTAAGGCTTGTACATGTAGAAATAATTTTCCTAAAATTACAAGGTTTGTACTATGCCACACATAAGTATGAGACACTAGGAGCCTCATCCACTCCATGTACAGTTAGTTGTTCATATTTGTCTGCAGAAGCTTTATATGTTTTCAGAAACTGGTGCAAGAACAAGTAACTTTCCCTATACAGTGCAGATGAAGCTTTGATGAACACACCCATCACCTAATTACAAGTTTGTATTTCTAGTTCCACTGAGGTGTACCAATTAGCAGAATTAGACTTTAATTCCCAGCAACATATTAGACCTAATTAGTGGATGCACTGCCTGCTCTAAATTTTGTTTAACCCTTGATAGAGTGTGTGGATGTGTATTTAGTACCTATTCTGTCATGTATTGTGAGTTAAAAAGTATTTCTATCACTTCTATTACAGGCTATGATTTCAAAAGTGAAGCTGAATGAATATATGGCATATGTACATGATACATTATTATTAAGATTTTGAGAAAAAATGAAATTATAACATTTTCAGGTACATATATGGACCTTGAAAGAATCATTTCGAGTGAAGTAACTCAAACATAAGAAGGCAAATGGTTCCTCTTCCTCGGTGGATGCTAGCTTTGAATCTGCAGTTATGTGTGTTTTAGTTGGAATATTCACAGAGGTCAGGGAACTACTAAGGACCATCTAGGAGACTTTCAAAGATGGGAGACACAAAGCAGTAGTATAAAAGGGTAGAAGACAGTAATTCAGTAGAAAGGGTTAAATTAGCATAAGAGAGGGGGAGTTCAGGATAGAGGAAAATATGGAGGATACATGGCATAGAAGATTTTTAAAACAGCATATAATTGCCTAGTACTCTAGGGACTTCCTAATGTAATTATATTTACTATGCAGTCACCATTGAAGAGGGTGACAAGGTCTCAACTATACAACACATGTTAACAAATAAAAAGCCAGGTCTGCATTCTCAGGTCTCTACATTCTTATCTTCTAAACTCCCTCAAAGAGCCCACTGAGTTCTGAGCCCTCAATGACTTTCAAACCAAAAGTTCAAATGCCACTACAACCCTCCCCAAACTCATGCTCAGGTCTGTCACAGAGATACCTCATGAACTGGCTCAAACTTCAGTTTTAGCTATGGTTTGTATTGCTATGATAAAACACCATGAGCAAAAGATACTTGGACATATGTGTGTAGGGGTGGTATTCCAACTTAAAGTTTTTATTCCATTATCTAGAGAAGTCAGGGCAGGAGGTCCCAGTAAGAACCTGAAGGCAGGAACTGGGGTAACAACCATGGGGGAGTACTGCCTATTAGCTTGCTCCTGATGACTTGCTCAACCAGCCTTATTTTAAAAATAACACTTTCATTGATTCATAGCTCTTAGGATTTCATGACCTTCATACTTTTCTCTGTAACTGCATAAATGCTTACCAATCCATCTGATCTTTCTGATTGATTATATACAAGGAGCACCTATCAATAATAGGGATAATAGATAGCTTGAAAAGTGTCTCACAATGTCATTCAGCCATCAAATATTCTAGTTTTGAGATAAAACTGTCAAAATTTCTATAATAAAGGCTTAAAATATTGATTATAACAATCATTACAACATTATGTAGTATAGAGTAGTCACATAGCAAAATGTACATATATTATGTTCATATCCAGTGCAATAAGCAGCTTGCATCTACTTATAAAAATTTCCAAATGTATGTTGGTATTTAAGTATTAAATTGCAACCTAAAGTTTTTAATTTTCTTATGAGAAGAAATATCCAGAAACTACTGGTATACTAAGAACATGGAGTTAAGTCAGTGAACTAGAACAATTTTTCAGATTCTGCAATAAGTAATAATTTATAGAAGATTACTGTTATACCTGCTATGACTCTCCAACTTCATAGGCAAAGTTTCTCTTAAATAATTTTAATCTGTTTTCCCTTCTGTATGTCTGTATGTGCTATAACATCTAGTGTTTTAAACCTATTTAGGTGCAGTTCCATTCATTTTAAAAATACTGTTTGGAAACCACTGTTAAAAATTCCAGGATACTCAGTAATTTGGTCTACATACTCTAACAGTAACTTTTTGTTTTCAATTTGCCTGTTGTCTCCAACGCTTGTTGCCTCAGTCTGCTAACCCAAGCCTAATCCTGGAAGTTTCTAGCCTCCATAAAAATCTTATCTCAGCCTAGAATTTTTTAGCCTCTGAGACTCAGTGCTAACCAAGCTCACCCTTTCTTTTTCTTTATGAACTTTGGCTGGCTGATCAGCTCTGCTGTTCTGGCTCAAAACTCCTCTCCACACTGACTGATTCAATCTGGCTTCTTTCACTTCTGACTGAATTGTTCTGCTGGGCCTCAAACTAACTTTAGCAATCTCTTCTAATCCTTGACTTCTCATTGTCTGGCTCATTCTACATTTACCTGTGTCTAGCTTATTCTCTCTGGGCAACATGTGTCTGTACAATTGTCCCCCCTCCTCTCCTGTTTCAGTGGTGATCTCTTAAGTAGCCTCTTTTTCCTGTCTTCTACTGTGAGATGGTTATATTTACTATCTCTGACCCATTCTGTTAAATCTTTTATTCTGATTCATCACTTAGTCTTCAATTTAATTAGATATCACTTTCAAATACGGTGCTTCCTTCTACAAACGAACTTTACCTTAATTCTTTGAGATTAAAGGTATGTGCTAAGGGAAAGTCTGTATTCCAGCCAGAGGGACTAAAAATTTTGAAGGCTGAGTCATAGAAGCAGCTTTCTTTTGGTTAATAACACAGTGTCAGGGTTAACAGTGCAATCAAATATCCTGAAACAACATACTAGACTCCAAAATACATTATTTGATCTTCACAAACAATTATTCTTGATAGTCTTGTGCTTTGGGCGGAAAACAGTAAAAACATAAGTAGTTTAATTGATTATATTTCCTCGGGGCTTAGCGTGCTCTACCTATCTCCATGGTTCTACTGTTTGTTTGCTTTTTGTTTGCTTGCTTCCTCCTTTTGGCAATGAAACCTATGATACTCAAGCTTTAAATTAGCAGAGAAAATGGTATTCATCAACACTGAATTGTGTTATTCTGCTAATACAATCTCAATTGTAAAGATGGCCTATCATCTCGGCCCTCTAAACAAGATATATTAGCTTTCACTGAAATTTGGCCTCAAGTAAATGACTTAGAAAAACGCATGAAAATGTGGACTGTTGAGTCTAATAGAATCATGAATTTCCCTATGTCTGTCTATTCAGCTGCACAGGCCTCGGGAAAATGGAAAGTGACACGAGCTGCTCTGTGCTCAGAGCCATGAAAACTGCTTGTTCCCAGAACACTTTGATGTTATTTATCCTCCTTGTGATTGTTTGTAGGTGGCCTAGTTTTTAAGTAATACAGTAATGGACTTTGAAAAACAGAATTTTGACAGAATGTATTGTCTTCCCTTTCCCCCATTTCTTTGTACTTTAAGATACACCCTTTGAACAATACTAAGGTAATAACCACTGTTTTGTTTGCTGGTGATGCCAGGTGACAGTCCTGTTCCACTACCTGCTCCCCCGACCCCCAGGTTCTTTACACATAGTTCCCTGCCTCTCACACTTGTTCTTCTCTTTCTTTTTCCTGACAGCAACTGTGGAAAGCATTCTTTTCTTCTCCTTTTTTATTCTTTAATTTTTTGCCACAGTCCCTTCTTCATTCCCCTCCTGGTCTGCCCTCTGACTGTTCCTCATCCCATAACTCCTATGCCCCCCCCACCCCTGCATCCTCCATGTCCAAGAGGATGCACCCATCCCCACCCCCACCCCATCAGACCTTCCTACTCCCTGGAGCCTCCAGTCTCTTGAGGCTTAGGTACTTCTTGCACTGAGTCCAGATCTGGCAGTCCTCTGTTGTATGTGTGTTGGGGGCCTCATAACAGCTGATGTGTGCTTCCTGGTTAGAGTCTGAGCAATCTCAGGAATCCACCTTACTTTGAGACTGCTGGTCTTCTTATGGGGTCACTTTCCTCCTTAGTTTCTTACAGCTTTTCACTAATTCAAAGACAGGGGTCACCAGCTTCTGTCATTGGTTGGGTGTGAGTATCTACATCTGACTCTTTTAGCTGCTTGTTGGGCCTTTTGGGGGGACGGTCATGATCCCCCTTCTGTGAGCACACCTTAACACTATTGTCAGGTTTGGGGGCCTCCCCTTGAGCTGGCTCCCAGTTTGGGCCTGTCACTGGATCTCCTTTGCCTCGGGCTCTTCTCCAATTTTGTCCCTGCAGTTTTTTCAGACAGGAACAATTCTGGGTCAGAGCTTTCTTAACAGCACAGTCCTTCTACGCATCCTTATAGGACTTGACTTTGGAATTTTGATTACTGATATTAAATTAAAAAAATGGTTAAAAGTTTAAAAGGTACAAAATAAAATTGCTCACTAAAATAGTTATATTGAAGTCACTGTGATGGTTCAGTGGGTAAGAGCACATGACCCCAATTCTGATGACTTCAGTTCAAATCCATCCTGAGACCCCCCACATTACAGAAGCAGAGAAGAGACACTTGCAAGTTTCCCTTGAATACCCTCATATGTCCTAGCATGTGCATATACACACATGCTAAGTAAGTATAAAAGTTTAAAATGTTTCATTGTTCTCAATTGACTTTCTGATATACATTTACACTACTTGGCTAGAAACCTCGGGAAGGGAAGAAGATGCTCTTTTTCGAGTGCTAACCCTTGGCAACCTTCGTATTCCTTCACATTCCTTCACATTTGATGGAGTCTGGCAGCAGATAAAATCAAGAGCAAAAGGTTGCATCTATTGCCCGGGGCAATGAAGCCAAGACCTTTAACCCTAGGAGTGTTAAAGATCTTATGTGTGCTTCTAATGTCGAGCTCCCTCAGCACTTAACAGCAGCTTGTGGTGCAGCTTGCTATAGCTACTGTCACAGCTGTCTCTGCACAAGAAGCAGATAAAAGAACATTTTCTCTCTGTTACTGCTTGGGTCACCGCCAGCTGCTGCTCTCGTCGATTCGCCTCTTTTGAAGATGTCAGTGTAGCCTGATATTTGTGTTTGCAGCTCGGCCGGCTGACTTCTCAACTCTGACTCTGGCACCTGTCAAGGCAATGTGGTTCCCACAGTCGCGCTTTTACTCCCTGTCAATCTGTGGAGTCTCTTCCACACCACCCCCACATTCAAAAGCTCTTCTGCAGCTGTCAAAGCAACCAGCTGCTTTTCCCCTTCTGTAGCTTGGCTCTCCAACATTTCCTCAATCACTGCTTCTGCTGCTACCACAGCTCTGTCATCTCTGCTCGACTTCTTTCTTCATGCTACCACATGAGATCATTCACCAACTGCTAGCAAGGAAAACCCTGCCAGACTGAAAGCCGTTCACTGGGCTGAACGTTGAAACACCAGGGCAATAACACCGGAGTATCTCTCAGCTGGCTTACCCATGAACCACCTAGCTTCTCTCAAGCCAGAGAAGGGGAGTTTTGACCAATCACAGCAAACCTTACACACAAGGGAGCGTTTCTTGTTTTCACTGACCTGTATAGTTAGAGCAGTTGCTTTGCAGCTCCAGGATCACCCACACCCATTCCAGTCTGGGTGGAAAAGACCACTATGAGTACCCTGGGGTTTTCCATAGCAAAGTATCCAGAGCAAATGGTACCTGAGAGAATTATGACTGAGTTGCAGTTCCAGGAGCGCGGTTGTCCCGCCTACCGCAACTGTGATAAACCTATCTCAAAATGCCTCTCATGGCGACCAAAGCAACCGGTATCTGCATAAAGGTAGTCCAGTCAGTCGGCTTTCTAGCAGTCCTTTTCTTCAAGGAACCCTGTAGAGGGGGAGAGAAACCCATAGTTGTCACTCTGGAATCCAAATCACAGTGATATCCAGGTTCTCTCATTTCCAGGCAGACAAATATCAGATGCAGCACTGATAATTTACATTATTATCAGTTTTAACACAACATTACTGTTTTATTGGATATTTTCTTTATTTACATTTCAAATGTTTCCCCTTTCCAGAAGCCCCCTATCCCATTTCCCCTCCCCCTGCCTCTATAAGAGTGCTCCCTGACCCATCCATTCTCTTCTTCCAACCCTGGCATTCCCCTACACTGGGGCATCAAACACCCTCAGGCCCAAGGGCCTCTCCTCCAGGTGATGTCCATCTTCTGCCGCATATGCAGCCAGCACCATGGTTCCCTTCATGTGTACTCTTGAGTTGGTAGTCCAGTCTCTGGGAGCTCTGGAAGATCTAGCGGGTTGACACTGTTGCTCCCTTCATGGGTCTGCAAAACCCCTCAGCTCCTTCAGTCCCTTCTCCAACTCCTCCATCAGGGATCCCTGTGCTCAGTCCAACGGTAGGCTGCTAGCATACACCTCTGTATTTGTCAGTCTCTGGCAGATCCTTTCAGAGGACAGCCTTATGAGGCTTCCATCAGCAAGCACTTCCCGGCATCTACAGTAGCGTCCGGGTTTGGTGGCTATATATGGGATTAACAACACTTTTAATAAATTTTGATCTTATCAGTAGAACAACCCAGGGAGAGCTGAAGCTCCCTTACCCATTTCCAGATGTATGACTCTATCTGGTCTACATCCTCTCTTTCAAATAATGTTCTAAATGTCAATTAAATACTCACAAGTGGGTATATTAGCTCCTCTTGCTATTTCTGTCATAAGACACCTATTATTTTATTCAACTAATAACTTTTCATGTACGTATATCCATGTGTAAAATCCAAGGTACACAGATGTTACTGAATAGCTCATTGTATTTTAGAATCAAACTAAATTGCATATCTTCTCCCCCAAGTTCCCTGTCTTACTAAACTATAATTTTCTTGGGGTTTTCTTTTTCCAAATAATTGTCAAAACAATACCCAGCAATAATATTGCTAAGCAATGGATTATTATGAAGTAAATTTTAATAAATGAAAATATTTCTTCCTCCTTTGAAGAAAAAGAGTTGCTACAGACTGATTGCTGTGAGCAAGTTTGCAATCAGTTCCAACGAGAATTTCACTGCTTCAGCCATTTTTAGCAACCAGCACATTAAAAGCTGCATTTTAGTGTGTAAGAAAACAAAATTTTAATGAGCTGTATTGTATAAGAGGACACAGATGCAGATGCTTTTAAAATGTGCACATATCAAAGGTAAAAGCTGCTGCGGTTTTGGTTTCATAACAATAGGAATTAAATATAACTCTTTTGACAAAAAAAAAATGCTACTGATTCTATTATATTTGTGAAATTGATACCAAAGATAAATTGGGGGAATCTTTGAGGCATGGTCCCCAATGACAAATGAAAACTTAGGTAATTCTGCATAGCATAAAAGTACTCTATGACGGTTATCTGGCTTCAGAATTTAAATATCAGTACTGATTAAATTTTAAATGGTATAAATGTTATTATTGTAAGAGTATGTACTTGAGGACTGAAGCGAATACCCAGGGTTAGGGTCAAGTGCTACTCATTCCACACCCTCCTGTTCAGAGCTCCCTACATCCTACAGAAGGGATTTTCCGGAGTCCTCTTATTTAGGGATGAGTGTTCCAAGGGTTGTATTCTATCATAAAATCTTTTTGATTTCTAAATTGAATGGTATCATAATGTTCATATCTACACAGAGAGACTAAAGGTATTATTTATTTTAATTTCAAATAGAAATGTCCTAGTTTATGCTTTAAATAGTAATTCATAATAGTAGTTTTTATTTTAGCAAATGAACCTTTTATAAAACTTTGCAACACTATATTATATATCAAAAATTGCATATATGAAGATATGGTAGTGGTTAACTTTTAAATAGTTGGTATGGAGAACAGAAAGGGTCCTAATTATTCAGTGGTTCGTTTATGTTTTGAGCAAGGCAAACTGTCCCAGGGCATAGTAACTTAGTGATTTATTAGTTCTCAGAAATACCCATGTTAGTTAGGGCCTCATGTTACTTTCATTTGTGTTTCATGCTCTGTAAGTCACATAATGTGTAAGATGGGTGTGGTCATGCCCAAGGCAGTATCAAGGACATCTGTGTCTTTCTCCACGTCTCATTTATTTTTCAGGAGACAATAAATAGATGTCTGTGTTGTATTAGATTAGTTGTTTTTTCTGTTACCATTTCTGCCATATTAATCAAAACCAACACTCAGACTCTAGAAATACAATCCACCTCTCAATGGAAAGACCAGAAGTGGTGCGCTGTACGGAACCTTTCAAATTCAGCCATATTTGCAATAGTTAGGCTTGCTTCAGAACATTAGCGCAGGGTTTTCATTGATGTGCATATTTCACACATTGCTTTTGTGAGAAGGTGCTCTCTCCTTCACCCTCCTCCCCCATGCTGCCTCTCTTGAGATGCCTTTAAGAGGAAAGGGACTCTTGCTCTGCTACTCTCTTCCATTTTGAATTTCCTTGGAGCACTTTCCAGATGAGCTTCCCTTGGGAATCTGAGCTAACTTATGAATACATTGCCCATTGTAACTTCATGTCACCGCAAAGCGTTCTAAGAAGAGTAACACTAGGTGTGACTCCACAAATCATCTAACTCACCATGAATGCTGTTGTTCTTTCTAGCTTATGCTTTAAATAGTAATTCATAATAGTAGCTTTTAATTTTAGCAAAATGAAACAACAACATTTTCCACATTCCAAAACATTTTCCACAGAAATTCAGTAAGTAAAAATGTAAATGTGATGGTTAGTTAATATAAAGTTATACATAACATTTATCCCTTATCATTTCAATCAGTGAAGAAATGGAAGGGATCAGGTACATTTTTAAAATAAAGAAAAGTGATTAAAGCAACTGAAGATCATAGGAAACACGTGTGATGCTAGTGGTTACACAATGAGCTTGAGAGAACAGATAACATACCAAAACCCCATCTCAAGTGGACAAATATAATGATGGATTCAAATGTAGTTCAATAATAGAGAGCCTACCTAGCATGTTCAATCCCTGGAGGTGCATTCCTAACACTATGGGTAAAGGAGGACTGGTAGCAACCAGCTGGAATTAGATACTATGTATATTATGAATACTACATATTACATCAATGTATTTCTTAATTTCTATGTCCTATTAGGTCCAATACTCCTCAGTAGTCACCTCAGATTTCCATGTTTTAATTCACAGCGCCTCATATATGGTCTTCCGAAACAGCAAGTCAGTTTTCTTTCTGTCCTGATATTTCTCCTACCTAAAGTTGCCTTTTCCGCCATCATTCCAAAATAGATATTTTGCATTAATGTCCTCGTGCACCATTTATATTAACTTTGCACATGTTTTAGCATGCAGTTAAAAACTAAGAACTAATAGGAAAGCTTAACTTTTAAGGTAATATTTAACAAGAAAAATCCCATTACCTATTACTGCTTCTGATCATATTTTAATCAAAGGTGTTTGCTCCGTCCGCATAAAATTACTCATTTCTTTAAAATGCTGCTGCTGTAAAAGAAATCTTAATGGAATCACCAGGTAAGAGAGAGACAAAGTCACAACTACACATCTCACAACACTAAATGAGACCTCCAGTGCCAAGAGCCAGTTATATATAATTGATTATTTTAGGCAAATGGATCCCATGGAAACTCCCCAAACAAGCAAGGCTATTGGTTGTTCTCCACAAACAGATGGTAAGTTTCACTCACCCATTGAACACAGAGAAGCGGAGTTGATGCTTACCTACAATTCACCTCTACTGACTAATATTCATGGTATGGAAGGGAACTCTGAACAAAAGAGAAAAGCAAACACCAACCCAGTTACAAATCCTGTGATCTACAAACCCAGCTACAAATCCTGTGATCTACAATGGCCACCTGCCAGCAAGTTTACATTGGAGCAATAGTAGCCCAAAACTGTGGCAGGAACCAACCACCACATGATTGGATTTCAGGCCCGTTCCATGAGATAGACCTTGTACCTAATATTGCTCTAAGGGCCTAGAACCTGAGACTAGATAGGCTATGGATCTAGAGGAAAAACAAATACTACTGCTCTGTTAAAGGAACACAGCAATAACATGATTCCTAACGGTATTCTGCTAGACTCAGATCAGTGTCTTGCTCAGTCATCAACAGAGACATTTTCTTTTAAAGTGGATGGGAACAAATAGAGATTCTCATAAGAACATGTCTCCATCAACTTTTACTCCTCGGGACGTAAAGAACCCTGCTAAGAGGAGGTGGAAAGATTGCAGAAGCCAGTAGGGATGGAAGACAGTAAAGAAACCAAGGAAACAAGGTCATCTGGACACAGCATGTCTGAGGCACATGTGGACTTTCAGAGTTTGTGGTAGCACAGGCCTGCACGGGTCTGAGCCCCATGGAGTCCAAGCACTGGGGAAGGAAGTAGAAATAAGTCCCATCCCCTAACCCTGACCCAGAAGTTATCTCTATTGATAACTGCTTACAAAAGAAAAAAAAATGAATTCTTTCCAGTGGGTACACAAACCAACTTAAGGAAAGCCTCAATACATGACCAACATAAAACACAATAGTGTATTGAACTTATTTATTTACTTGTCTCCTTCTCTCTCTCCCTCCCCCTCTCTCTGTCTCTCCCTCCCCTTCTGCCCCTCTCTCTCTCTCACCTTCCTCCCTCCCCTCCCCCTCCCCGTCTTTCC
>NW_022196896.1:120684482-120707659 GCF_008632895.1 Mastomys coucha
CCCCTCCCTGTCTTTCCCTGCTCCCTCTCCCTTCCCCTCTCTCTTCCCTCCCCTTCCCACTTTCCCCTCCCTCCTTCTCTTCTCCCCCTCTGACTCTCCCCCTCCCCTCTCTCTCTGTCTCTCCCTGTCTTTCTCTGTCTCAGTCTGTGTGTGTGTGTGTGTGTGTGTGTGTCTGTGTCTATATGTGCTTCTTGTGCTTTATCTTTGGCTCTTTTTTTCCTGTTCATGTGTTTGTTCTATCTTACTCAGGTTTGTTTGTTTTCATTTTATCTTATTTTATTTTTCTCCTTTTGTTGTTAGACACACACACACACACACACACACACACACACACACACATATATATATATAGTTGGAGGAAGGTAAAATATAATCAGAATTAATTATATAAAAATCTACTTTCAATAGAACAAGAGAGCTGTAAGTATGTAATAATTCTCACTCCTAAAGTATATGGTGATGAAGACATGAGGTCAACACAGCAACAAGGAAGAGGCATGTCCTTATGCACACATTGTGCAAGTCTAGAGCATGGGATGACTGGGTGACTCGGCATTATTATTTATATCATTTCTCCATCTAATTATACATATATTTATTAATTAATTCCAATTAGCATCTGTGTACTTATCACCGTTTATCTCCTTATGTGTAAATAGGTAAGCTGTCATGGGGGTAATGATATGTACTCTCTAATTATTTACAGAACATTTCATGAACTCTTCTATAACAGTGACAGATGTTTAAAGAAGGAACTAATTTGACAGCACAATTTGACAACCAGGTTGTCTTTTGAAAATTAATAACATAGTAATTGATTTTTAGATACTAACTTCAAGTTCCTAAACTACTCTACAGAAATGTGGCCATTGGTTAGTTACATCATCTAAGTGTAATTTTTGTCTTGACTATTAACAATGAGGTACCAATGTTTCTTCTGAAATTTTGAGAAGAAAAACTCATGTATTGAAAAGGATGGAGAATTAATGTTGTATTTGATTTTTAGCAAGGGGAAATGGTTCCTCAATAGAGAAACTATATGCTTTGAACAAATGGCCCAGAAACCGTAGAATATCGACATGAATGTGAATAAATTTCATCTATATGGCATAATACATGCAAACTACTTTTAAATAGTTCTAGAAAAACATACCATCCTCATATTTGTGACATGGGATTGCTTAGATAGTTTTTATTCATTCTCTGATATCTTAATAAAATCATAAAATGTTTACTAAGCAATATGCTGGTTCTGACCTAAACATGCTTTAAACATTTTCTTCTTGAAGAAACTTTGAAGCTATTAATCAAGCTACTGACAATGACTAATGCTAATTATATATTCACACACACATATATACATAATTACTGTATACTACATACTTATTAGGATGTCTAGAATTAAATCAATCAATAAATACATAATAAATGATATATCTTAGGACATATTGCTGGTGAAAATTTGTGTTAGTATGAATGCTTTACATGACAAGCTTGTCACAGGACCCAAAAATTCTATTTCTAGATATTAAGTTGAAAACTCAAGTTTGTGGAAGATAAATGTATTGGGTTTTTAATAAAAAAAAGAACAAACAAACAGAAAACAGGTATGGCAGCACATATTGGTAATGGCAGTACACAAGAAGCTGAAGCAAGATTATGAAAATGAGTTTAAGATTTGGGTTACATAATGAATACGAGGCTAGTCAGCCTACATAGGAAAGCCCGTTCCCAAATCAATCACCACAACTTATGGCAAAGAAGGAAAAAACTCAAATTTAAACATACAAAAATTCCACAACAGTTAAGTTACTAACCAGGTTTAACATACAGAACAACTTGGATGCATCTTAAATGTAAAATGTTAAATGAAAGAAACAACATTCAAAAAGCCATGTAGTGATGCTTCTAAAGACTCTGAGAAAGGTAAATGTATAAAGGCAGAATAGAGTGCCTGCCACAGTCTGCATGGAAAGTTGGCTTTCATAACGCCATGTAAGCAAGTGAAGTCAGAAGGCATGAGGAGTGCCAGTTTGGTTCAGGGAGAAAAGCTGGCATTTATTCCCTCTTCTATAAAACTGTCAAACATCATAGTCATACAGATGTCTGCATAGCTAGAGGAATGAACAGTATTTAAAAACTTTGCTCACTTTCGCTCACCAGAAGCAGACCTTCTCTGATGTAACTTTCAGATACTCCTTGTTTAACAGAGGCTCACGAAAGGCATTTGTGTCCTCTACTAATTCTCAGATTAAAGAAAGCAATGTTATAGTGACTAGTGTATCAGAGGACTCTGTCTCATGAGGTAATTACTTGTAAGGCTACACACAGCACCAGGTAATATTTTTCTTGTCATTCCAGTCACCTATTTCCCAGGTGCCATTGTCTTTTTCAACTTTATGAGGTCAGACAGCTGAGAGAATAACAGTTTTATGTGTACATCTTTATCTGTAAATGTCAGAGAAGCATTAGGTGCTGTGTGATGCAATTTAACAAACATTAGAAGAACATTTGAATAAAAGACAAATGGAGGAAAAGTGACATAGGAGAGGTCATTTTTAGGCCTAAGTGGACTTATTCAGTTATGTAATTTATTAAGTTTTCACTCATAATTTCACTTTGAAAATAATTTACATAGGTTTATAAGAATCGATACATAGTGTTCAGATATTTATTGATAACCAGAACTAGGAGATAGGACACAGTGAAGTGCTTGCCTCACAAGCATGAGAACCTAATTTCAGTCTCAAGAACTCATGTTAGAAACACAGATGTGGTGGCACATGTTTATGATCCCAGCACTGGGTAAGCGAGACAGGGGTAATTGGAACTCTTTCACTACCCACTTTAGCCAAATGTGGAAACCCAAGTTAAATGAGAGACTTTGTCTCAAAATATGCAGTGGATTGCCCTGGGGATATCAGACCTAAGACGAACCTCTGGACTCCACCTATACATACACATATACTCCCATTTGTACAAATAAACAGACATAAAGTAGTACATGATACTGAGAGAAAAACTGGTTAAATCTAAATGTGAAAAGATTAGGTAAAAATTAAAGTTGGTATAAAATAATTCCTTCATCATGATAAGCAGCTTAGTATACCTCCAAATATGTCAGCATAGAATATAGTAGCGTGGATAAGTGAGTGCACATGCTCTAGTTCCTCAGAGTGGAATCAATGCTCAGTTGTCCTGCACATAAAACCGTTCCTACAGATTTGCATGCATATTTGTCATCTTGGAGTCAGGAGAGCAAATGTCAGCAGTTCATGAACTTAAAGTGCTGCGATAAGTAAATAAAAATAATAACTTCCACAAGCCAGTAACTGCTGACCATAGAAACACATTCGTTTCAGTTATTACTGAACTCTATCTCACTAAGCAAGATAAAACAGTCGAGTCAACAGGAATGATTCCCTGTCTCTATGAGGCAGGTGCGATAGATCAGTAATGCAAAAATAAGCCCATCTTGCATCTAATGGAACGGTCATTTGGGAGAAGAGAAATACGTGGTTGATTCTTGCCTCTGATCAAGAAAGTAGTGAGAAACAGAAGGACCAGATGTTGCAGCAAACCATTCACAGGACCGGTCAGAAGACAACAACTCCAAGATTTTTGTCAGCTAAGAGAGGAGATGGGCATACAATGAATCTACAGGTGAAATGTGACATTTGTCACCTCGTTTCCTACAGTAGGCATCTGGATTATAGTGCCACAGGTCTCATTGCAATAGATGGTTGATGAATCCACTTGAGTTGAAGTGGACATAGGACTCTTTGTCTTAACATATGTCTCTCACTGAGGGAAATCTGAGAAATGTTAACACACTTTATTGCTACTTCCTCGTCTCAAACACAATTGTTCTCAAAGGCGTTGAGGCCACATAGCTCCCCCAGTTCTCTTGTGGTTTAAATAAACACTAATGATACAAATGGAGTGATGACTCTAAGCAGCCATCACCTTAATATGAAACAAGTCCACCATACTACATGTTTTCTTGATCAGATACAAAGTTAGATCAGTCATCTAACAATAATGCTTTACTTAATTGGATATATATGTAGTATTATTAGTCAGCCGTGTATAAATATATATTATGTAATAGATACTATATAACAGAATGTCTTCTATGCTAGGCTCCAGCTAGTCTAACGATACCTTCTAGTCTAGCAATAGAAGGTATAACAATTCCAAAAGTTGTTCCGTCCATGAGGCTGGATGTCTCAGGTGGTCTTCAGTACACACTTGAATCCTGAAGCAGTAGGCTCTAATGCCGGTGAAGGAATGGCCCTGCTAGTGAGAGTGAGAGCATCAGGCAAAGAGAGAGCAGTGGGTTTCAGTCAACACAGCAGAAAGGAGCTGGTGTTCTGAAGAACACTTCGGCATTCAATGTGCAGATGAATTTGATATTTTCCCTGCTGGATTGCTATTGCTTTGGTCCAGGATTTCCTTACTATAGCTCCCTTCCTCCCTTTTGGAATGGTAATATATATTCCTTGACATTTTATGTTGGAAATAGGTGGTCTGCTTTTTTATTTTTATTTTAGAGGCAGTTACAGTTAAAAGATTGCCATCATCTCAGAAGAGACTTTCAACTTTGGACATTTAAACAGGGTTGGCACTGTGATGAACTATGGGGCCTTTGGTGATGGACAAAAATGTGTTTGCATAACAATATGACTATGTGCATATGGGGCCAGAGAATGAAATGTGGCAGGTCTCCATAGTTCTCCATCAACATGCCCGTCACCATGCTCCCCACCATGATAATAATGGACTGAGCCTCTGAATCTGCAAGCCAGCCCCTGATAGACAATGTTTTACCATGTTCTTTTCACAGTGGTAGAATAGTGACTAAGATGCACTAGGCCTTAGGAAAAAAATATATTGAGTTTTACCAATTAGCGTCATTGATAAAGCAGTAAATTATCAATTTAATTAAATGTAAATGTCAACCCTTGCACAGGAACCTTTGTAATAAATAGAACATCTACACCTAAGTAAAAGGCAAGGATGAAGAAAAATCTCTGCTGCATACTGATGTACAATCTTATGTCAGGTAAGGCACTCACACATTACTAAACTACAAGCTATGTTATGTGTTTCTATAGAAAAAGTTCTTTCTTGAACACACAAGTGGCAAGCATAATGTAACTATTCAGACAGGTTTGACAGATATTGTTTCAAAATTTAATGAAGTAAACCTGCCACTTTAAGGAAGTAAATGACAAGGTTAGTTGCAGTAGAAGAAAAATGAATTTGGAAAAACATATTTTTTTACTATGACATAGACAGTTTCTTGATATCCATATAATATTTGATGTAAACAATAGTGATGTTAAATGGATAATGAAGCTTCTGTGGGCTTGTGGAAGCTCTGTCTAGCTTGGTTAATGAATACTTTCCAATATGAATGAATAAATAAAAAAGTAAATAAATAAATAAGACCCCAAAAAGAAGCATGAGTAAAAGGCAAATTGATTGTATAATAAATAAGTCAATAAATTTACTTCTGTTAATATCAAATGTTTATTGTTATTTGCTACATTGACATTCCTTTGATGGTTTTTCTCACTTCAATCAGCCATAAATAGTCTGCGAGCCATCGCATTTTGTGTATTTCAAAGAATCTGCAACAGGCTGAAGTAATTACCACAAATATCACAAAATTCTTCCTTTCCAATGACATGCCTGTGAAGAACCAAAAGTTCTACGTGTTTAAGCCAAACTTCTCAAACAGTACACTGCAGAGGCAAATATCAGAATCTAGACATTAACATCAATTTCACATACGGCACAAATAATGACATTTTTCTCAATGTTTCTCTTGTTTTGGAAGGAAACAGTTTTATGGAACAGTAAAATCATTAAAAAAATTTATTAAAGTGATATGTTCAAAAGAAGCCTGTAAATTATCCCTTAAAACTGTCCCAGTGTGGCGCTCCTAAGGATGTCCAATATACCTGATAGAGCTTAGAGGCAGGAAATGTTCACTAGCAACACAGCAACTACAGCCCTGACTGGAGCAACAGCGACGGCCGCATTGTGATTAACTTACTAGCTGAACATCCTCCACGGTGTTTCTGCTTACTTAATTTTATTTTTATAATACTTAAAGGCAGATTCTTATACTAGTTATAGGATGTTCCATTATACACAATATTGCGAGACAAGGAACCTCCAAAGAGATTCCAAAGTCATTTCTGTTGGACGTGTGCTGCTGGGCATGCAGTCTGCTCTTGAAGCAGTTTGTCTCCTTAGTCTCATAACATTGGGTCCTAGCTTTTCCTTTATCACTTTCTTCTTATTTTATTTTATTCATTTTCATTTTTTACTTTATTTTTTATCTTCCTTTTTTACCAGACGTAGGCTTTGCATGTATTCTATGGTTTCCAGTTTAGTGTTTTCATGAGATTCCTGAATATGGCAACTAATTGGTCCCTGTTTCTTCTGTCTTCTCTTGGTTTCTTTTCTTCTTCGTTGTTTGTTTGTTTGTTTTCTTCTATTCAAGTTGTTTTTATTGTATTTTCTATCATATTATATATTATATTACATTTATATTTATGTACTAATAAGGGACAGAAAGGGGGTGGACCAGCATGAGAGGGATGATGATGAGGAACTGGGAGGAGTAGAGGGAGGAGGAACTGGAATCAGGGCACATTATGTGAGGAGAAAAGTGTGTTCTCAATTAAAAAGAAAAAAAAAAAAACCAACAACAACCCCAAAGGACTACTTAAATTTTGTAGTGCCGACACTTTGTATATACGGCAGAATCCAGGAGGAGAATTCCAGGGTTGACTTGGCAGCACACAAATGCCAACAGGATAATTGCGTTTTACTGTTTGCTTGCCTTTCCTCTGCCCCTGTTGGATTCTCCCCTCTTGCTCCTAATGCTTCCAATATGTTTTCTGTAAATTCATCTGACTCATCTTCCTGTGCCAAACTCCCAAACACAGGCAGTCTCTCAGGACAAACAATGGTCTTTAAAATGACATTTGCAGCAAGGAGGAACTCTTTCAGAAGACCACAACTAACTGGACAGCCTTTACCTTTAATGTCTGTGGCAATCTTTATCCTACCTATAAATTAACCACAAATAAACACTACCTTAAAAAGCTACAACTTTGCTTCTTTCTTTAGGAATGCTGAGTGAACTGGATAACCCAGAGTGAGTTCTGCAGAGAAGGGTCCAGGAGAGTCACAGTAAAGTTTCGAGTTCTAAGATCGAGATTTCACCATTCTCCAAACTTAGCTGTTCTTGTTTCCCAGGAAGTAAAAAGAAAAACAAGGTAATCAATAACAAACAGGGTATTTTTTTCAAGTATATTATCTGAAACGTATACACACTCCTCCCCTCCACCTGCAAGTCACAGTAATTAAGATGTACTTACTTGTAACAAGCCAGGCTATGAATGCAGGCTCTATCTGGGGGTGCTGGGGGGGGACGATGAAAATGTGTGTGTGTGCGTGTGTATACGGTGAGGTTGACTGAGTTATATTTACTGAACTTACAGCGAAGTGAATAAAGCACAAACTTCTGAGTCCCACATGTATGAGGTCTTTTTGTGCAGTCTCACACAACATACACATTTATTTATTTTATGTATTTCTTAACCCTTATGTAGTGGTTTAGCTAAAGGTGGCTCATGTATTTGAATGTTTAATCATCAGGAGTGGCACTATTTTAGAAGGATTAGGAGGTGTGGACTTGTTAGAGCGGGGTGGCCTTGTTGAAGGAAGTGTGTCAATGGGAGTGAACTTTTTCAAATCTCACACCTTACACAGTGTTCTCCTCCCCCTCCTCCCATCTTTCTCTCTTTTTCTTTCAACTCCCAACCCCACCTAGAGATCAGGATGTAAGTTTTAGCTACGACTGCAATGTCATGAACTCTACCCACACCATGACCCCATGTGTCAATAATGGACTAGCCCTCTGAAGCTGTAGGCAATTCAGTAAGTAGCATTCCATTGCCTCTGCATCAGCTTTGCCTCCTATTTGAATTCCTGTCCTGACTTCCTTCAATAATCAATGGTAATGTGGAAGTATAAGCGAAATGAACTCTCCCCTCTCTAAACTGCTGTTGTTTATTTTGTTTCATCACAGCAATGATAATTCTGATCAATTCTACCCACAGCAAGCAAAGCCCATCTTTAAAATCAAGAGGATGAAAATGTATTGTTTAGAAAAATTCATCCCCTCTACCCTAAAATCTTTTCCTTCATTTTACAAATGAGAGATGAAAAGGAATAAATATTTTTGCAATAAGTCAAACAAGGTTGGGGTAGAAATTAAAACATGGGTCTTTATTGTGCAAATACTCTTGACCTGTTCTGAAAATAAATCAAGCATCCATATCTTTTTGAATTTTGTTTAGAATCTTTTGAGATTCTTCTGGAAAAAAATAAGTTGAGCAATCTAGAAATTGGAAGGTAATTGGATACGTCATCCTGTTTCCATCTGTTCAGTTGTTCTTAGAGAAGGAAGGTGAAGGAAAGAAGGGGGCATAGGAAGCCCAGGAAGGAAAGAAGGGGACATAGGAAGCACAACTGCCAAGCTGCTAAGACAGTTAGGCAAGGCAGTGCCAAGCTCGGATGAACCCAAAGGTTAATAACACAAATGCAGCCAAAAATCTGATGGATAGAGGTTATGAACTCTGCATTAGTAACATACAGTGAAAGCCAGATGTAGCAGATCAAGCAGGGACTCATCAATTAAGCATGACAGTTCATTGTTATAAAGTTGTCAAAAGGATTGTTACATTCCACAACTTGGCTCCCTTGGGGGGTAAAAAACACCAAAGGTTGTATTTTTAAAACAACCTTCAGTATAAACACTTGATTCTGGCTTAGAAGTGCTGGACATTTTGATCTATACTTTAAATTTTTCTGCGTCTGAACTAAACTGTATCTTTACACTGATCATCAAATGTCTAAATTAAAAATATGTGGATAATAATTTTAAGATTTTTTACAACTTGGTAATGTAACTTTATCAATTATTCAACCTCCAAGTCTGATTATGAGTGAGTGTTGAAAATGTCAACAGATTGAATTCGTATATACATTTCTGAAATTTAATTTTATAGCAAATATCATACACTAGCCTTGTTTTCTGTATATTTCTTCATTTGCAGTAGGTTCAGAAAATCACACATGCCCTAAGTCATAGAAAATTTAAGCTGATTTCCCTGGGTATGTAATACTGCTTCCGCAATGTGAAGACTATGTAAAGTGACTTCCACCTAATTTGACTTTTAATTCAGTGTGAATCATCTTAATTCTTTTAAAGCCAGATTTAACCTTTGCTTTTGTTAAACTTGCTACTGGAGGAATTGCCTTTTGCATCATAAATGTTCAAAAGATCTGGTTTAAATTGTCAACTTGGCATAAGCTGGAACCACCTGGGGTGTCTCAGTGAAGGCTTACTTAGGTCAGAATCACCTATGAACTTGTCTGTGAGGGACTGTCTTGATTGTGTAAACTGAGATGTGATGTTCTGCATATTGTGCACTGTTCCATACCCCTGGCTTGGTTATTGAACTTCAAAAGTGCAGAAAAGGGGTTATGCACAAGTAAATGTGCATACATTCCTTCTCTCTCTGCTCTTGACTCTGGATCTAATGTGACAAGCTGCTTCAAGCTCCTACGTAGATATCATGAACCGATGGATGATAACCTTGAATTGTTAACAAAGCTAGCCTGCTCTCCCCTAAGTGTCTTCTGGTCTGGATATTAGTCACAGCAACAGAAATGACATTAAAACTACCACAATGGCTGTACTTATAATGTAAACACTGCTATAAACGGCAAGTGTTCCTTTAACAATCCTTACATAAAGCCCTTCACACTTAACCCTGCAGTACTGGATCATACAATTCCTGGACTAAGGCTTTCTTGAGAAAATGTCTTAACATTCTTTAGCATTAATAGAATTCTGTGCTTTTTAAAATCCCTGCCAAGTTGGATAGTGCTAATGTTTGTGTTTAAAGTCTCCCCTGATGGCCCGTGTGTTTAAAGCCTGTTGTTGGACACTGTTGATAGGCAGTGGAAACTTTATTGCTGGAGTGTCATGGAGGGTTCTTCTGCTTTCTGCAGAAATAAACAGGAAGATGGCGTTGAGATTCTGATCCTTGTGGCATTCTCTTTTTGATCTTTGGCCTGGTGTAGACGGTTTTATTCTGTGTGTCTCTGCACCATGACATGCCATTCTATAAAGGCTCAGAACAAAGAGGTTACTCGACTCTTCCACTTTCACTTCTGTTGCTGTAACAGAAAGAAGCATAGGAGACAAAAGGATAATTTGGGTATGATTCCAGGTTATGTCCATCGTTTGAGGAAGTCAAGGAGGGAACTGGAGCTTCCAGACACATCATAGCCACAGTCAAATCCAAGGGAATGAATGACTGTCTCCTTACTTCCTAGTGAGGACAGCTATTGCTCTCTCGTCTTTTGATTCAAAGCCTGGCCTATGAAATAGTGCTATCCACAGTCAGGGTAGGCCTTCAAGACTATCATGCAATAACACTCTCATCGAGATAAAAATCTCTCAACAGAGGCATCCTTCTCAGGCGATTCTAAACCATAGAAAATTGTCATTTCAACATGTCCAAGACACCAGCCATCAACTGAAACTTCCCAAACAGTGAAACAAAATAAATCTTTTCTGTTTATATGTCAATCATCAGAAGGTTTTTTTTTCCTAACTAAAGCTGATTAAAACATGTTTTGCAGGCTGGTGAGATGGGTCAACAGTTAAGAGCACTGACTGCTCTTTCAGAGGTCATGAGTTCAAATTCCAGCAACCACATAATGGCTCACAACCATCTGTAATGAGAAACAAATACAAAACCTATGGGCCTGAGCAAGCAGGGCCCAGAGCGAGTTGGGGCCAGAGGCAGAGAGAGAAGGGAAGAGCAGGGGAACATATTTTGCTCTCTGGTATGTTTCACGCTATTTAATGATGTGCTCAACGAATACCACGAAAAATAATTTAACTCTCATGATACTCTGTTGTGCTTACAGACAGGAGTCTAGCACTGCTGTCCTCCGAGAAGCTACACCCAACAACCAATTCAAAGAGATGCAGACACCCACAGTCAAACAATAGATGGAATTTAGGGACTCTTTTGAAAGAACAGGAGGAAGGATTGCATCCTCTAAGGGGATAGGAACTCCACAGGAAGACCAACAGAATCAACTAATCTGACCATTGGGGGTCTGAGAGACTGGAACACCAACCAAATAACACACAGGCTGGACTTATCCCCCTCAGCACTTCCTGCCCCCCCCACCCTCCACAAATAAGTTGCAGATGTATAACTTGGTCTTCATGTGGGTCCTGAACAACTGGAATGGTGGCTATTCCAAAAGCTGTTGCCTGTACGTAGGATATGTTTTTCTAGCTGGGTTGCCTTGTCTGGCCTCAGTGGGAGAAGAAACTCCTAGGCTCACAGAGACTTAATGTGCCAGGGTGGAGGAGATACCAGGGGGACCCCTACCACTCAGAGGATATGGGGAGGGAGGAAAGGGGAAGAATTGTAGGAGTGGGTAACAGGGAGGGGGGCAGTGAGCAAGATAGTAAATAAATAAATCTCAAAAAAGTAGTATTTTTCAGTTATTTCTTTGTAGTTTATACACTGAACCACACTCGTATTGGGACAAAAAGAGAAGAAAACTTACTGAAAGCTCTGTCTCATAGAGTTACTCAACAAAGAAAAGGGGAAATTCCAGCTTGTGATTTATAGTATTTACACAGATCAGTCAGTAGTCTAATAATTACGAGTGAGATACAAGAAGACCTAAATTTGATTGAAATCACACAACGCATTGTCCTCTAGAGCTGATTTTAGACCTTGTATTTTGCAAACTAGCCTTTAATTTTATTAAGATTGATCAGTCTCCTGAGTGGCATGGGCATTTCAGTAAAAGCAGCCCAGAATTTACTTACTGAAATCAGTTTAAAACACTTTTCATCACTACATTGCAGTTTCTGAACTACCAAGTGATTCTGTTTCTTCTGCATATTAGCTTGCCCCAGGAATAAAATCATATATGTACTGCAAACAGAAAATGTATGTGTTCTTAGTTCCTGGAAAGCTTGACATTGTGGCAAGAAATATAAATGAATTGCTTGACCAGTTGACTGATTTCCACAGAAACGGCTTGAATGCTTGTTTGATGGATTAGAGAAACACGAAGGGTTGGGATCACCATTTTTAAAGGTTCCTCAGGGAGATTTCTAATGTCAAGTGTAATTGACAAATCTGATATCTAGAGTAAATGTGTCCAACCTACACTGAGACAAATTTCTAAATGTTACAAATTCTCTTTAAATATTTTAAAATCATATTAGAATTTTTATTTCATACAAAATATCAACATAAAACAAAAATTTTACTTACATCTAAGAATTAAATTATGCACTGAGCAACTAAATATGAAAATGGCAGTAAGATTATGTATAATACTACCTGACTCAGGAAAAATCATGTTTACATTTCAATATTCAACATAACCCAATGCCATCCTACAGGCAAAACATCTAAACATTAACACTATCATTTTTGTTGTCTTTGATTTAAAACTCTTAACAATTTGTTATGTATTACTCTGGTATTCTTGTTGGGAAATTTTTTGGAGAATTAAAGACAAATTTGCTCAAATTAAAGATCTTCTTTATGGGAATGGACATACGTTTCATTTCCCCTCAACTTCCCTTGATTTTCCATTTTTGACATCGTTTATTTCAATAAAACTGAAACTGGTAGGACTCAGACCCAGGATAAACAGAGTAGACATGGCCTCCAGGATCTCCCAGCATCCTTCAGCCCCTACCTGGCATGCTCTACCCTCTGCCATGAACTTTCCAACCCAAGGGCTGGGTTTTTGTTTTTTAATCTTATATAATCCAGACATTTTGGTCTCTCCATCTTTCTCTGTCTCTTCTCTCTCTATAGCTGTGCTTTCTCTATTTCCTCTCCCCCTGTCTCCCTCCAGATGGTGATTTCCCTGGCTGTGTTTCCTGGGAACAGTGAACTTGTCCTAGAGCTGCTTTCCAATACAGTTGCCTTCATATCTTCATATACTCTAATCTAACTTGAATTGGCTAATTTGGCAGGCAGAGAAATAACTTATCAGAAACAAGACTATAAATTATGACAAAAGACAAAATTGGTTTTGGGAACAACAGAAACGAAATATCATTTTATATAACGATAATCTACTTTAGTGTCATTATCAATATGTTCTGAACCTTCTAATATGAGTGTGTAGTGTACTTACAATTTAATTATATTTTGACCTATATTTAATGAATTATGTCTAGCAAATTTCTTTTTTCTTCTTTTAATTAAATGTTTTATTTATTTGCACCCCAAATGTTGCCTCCTCTTCCTGGTCTCACCTCCCAGACTTCTTCACCTCTACTCCCTCCCCTTTGCCTCTGAGATGGTGCTTCCCTACCCCTCCAAACTTCTCCCCTCCTCCAGCCCTCACCCACCCCTACCTCACCCCCTCCAGCATCCCCATAACCAGGGGTATCAAATCTCTACAGGATCAGGTTCAGTCATTCCCACTGAGGCCAGACAACACAGTCCCCTGCTACATATGTGCCAGGAGCCACAGACCAGCCCAAGTATGCTCTTTATTTGGTGGCATAGTATCTGGGAACTCTGAAGGGTCCAGTTTAGTTGATTCTGTTGTTCTTCCTGTGGGGTTGGCATCTCCTTCAGCTCTTCAGTCCTTCTCCTAACTCTTCCATAGGGGTTCCCAACCAGAGTCAATGATTGACCATTAAGTATCTGCATCTATCTCAATCTCCTACTGGTAGAGCCTATCAGAGGACAACTGTGCTAGGCTCCTGTCTGTAAGCAAAACATGACATCAGTAATAGTGTCAGAGTTTGGTGCCTGTGCATGGGATGGAAAAGGAGAGACCTGGTTGGTGGGATGCACCTCTTTGAGGCAAGAAGGAGGAGGAATTGGATGAGGAATAGTGGGAGGGGGAAGAGGGGAAGAAATGGCTGGAATGTAAATAAAGTAATTTTAAAAAAAATTTAAAAAAAGAGAAAAGGAATGTGAGTTTGAGTGGGCAGAGAAGTAGAGAAGCTCTGAGAGGAGTTTGAGGAGGAGAAAGAATAATCAGAATAGACAATAAAAAATCTGTTTTCAATAAAAAAATAAACATATAAAACAAATATGTGTAAAGAATAATAAGATAAAACAAGTTATCTAGACAATTACTAATGGAAGCAGTCAGGTAAATCCAGTAACAAGTTTAGTGAGTATGATGTTTGAATAGATGACTAAAACTTTCTTCCTTCAGGAGGAGCAAGGTAGCAACAGCTATCTCTTCTTAGGATGAGTTGCTGCTACTGACCCAGATTCTAAATGCATGAGCAACAGATCTTCTTCCTGTCCTTATATTTATCCTCTTAGAAAAATGATCCTTTCTGGGGTTACCCTTAGAAAGGGCTCTGTTCTGTGAGAGTGGATGAAGTCCAACTGCAGGTGACAGATAACAGATTTTTCTTTTGAACGTTTGAGAAATCTTTAATGTCTGTTGAAAGTTGAAGAGACTGTAGGTTTAAGCTTATAAAACTCTATTATTTAGGAAAATTGGGTTAATCATGAACTTTGACTGCATTTGACAAAACTAGCTTTAGGTTCTAGAAGCACACAGATGTAGGTTTCCACTTAGCCCCATGAGCTGAATGTTTACTCTGTAGCCTACATTCAACTTTGCCTTCTGGCCTTTTGAATTTGAGGCCAAGCTGAAGTAGACTTTCTTTAACTTCTATAATTTTGTGAAGTTAAAGCCTATGAGATATTCTTACTAACCGTTGTTCATGCACACTCAGAGGAAACTCTGACAGAGAAGATGTTAGCCAGAGACATCAACAAATGCATTGAAGGTTTTAAGTGTCCACATGTTCTCAAAGCGAGAACCATTCCTTTACTCCTTTGAGTTTGGCTCCTGTCTCTGGATTTGATGCCGCTGCTTTTCCTATCTTAGTTTAGACATCGTGCAAAAACCTCAGTGATTTTCTCTGTTAGCCTCCAGCTCTTTGCAATCTTTCCCTAAGATTCTCATTCTGCAATCCCTCTCACACTCTAGTCTGAAGTGCCATATGGCTTTGACTTTCCTTGACAGCTCCATGGATACTTGTCTTTAGTGCATGTTATTACTCCCTTTAAAATGCATTTGTGATTTCTCTCTGTGTGTTAAGAACGAAATCTTCCCAAATCTAGCATTTACTGGAGACTTGTACAGAGGGCATTGTGGGCGTTTTCTTCTACAGTGTATGTCGCGGCAGAAGCTGAGTAGAACAGTGAGTGTACCTTCTGTCCCTGCACTAAACCACTCATTATGTAAAATGGACCAGTGTCTATCAGCTCCCTCCCTAGGAGCTAGCAGATCACAATTTAATTTTATTTCAGTAAACTTGCTTTTTGACATCCTGAGTCCTCCATTTTTCTTCCATAATAAATGCATCTGAATCACAGATCCCCAAGGTAGTCTTTCTTTTTCCTACAGTGGCATCCATTATACCCTGAGGTGTTTACTCTGCATTTATCATAGAGTTCACATGGCAGAACTAAGCCTAGGCTGAGGGGGAAGTGAAATACAGTATGAGAAGTCTCTCAAATCCCCAGGCAGACAGGCTATCCAAAGAGGAGAGGTGGGGTGGCTTTTGAGGATGTTGATATACATACATATGATATACAACATATGCACATACACATATGTTTATTTATTTGGTTTTTCTAAATGTGAACTGTTAGAGATATGCATAATGTGAATAATCCCTATTTCTTAGTTTCAGCCAGTTTTTGCTTGAGTAAAGTGAAAATGATAAATTATCCTTCACAGTTGTACACATAAGCTCATCTATGTAACTTTAATGAGATCAAATAAGAAAACAAATTGCAGCTATTGAGGAAAATAATTTACTTAAATAATTTTAATTAATGTTTGATTAAATAGGAGACATAAAGCTCATGACAACAGAGGGCCATGGTAGTGTATGAAAATCAATCATGAGATTGATGTTTATTTCTAATAGTTCACTGCTCTGTATCCCACTATTAAGAAAGAAATTGGGAAAGCAACTTGCTAAGGGTTTCTAAATCCTGGTTGCATCCAATGGAAAGCAATTAATAAAAGCAGACTTCTAATTTATATACATCAGTGAATTCCTTTTGCCCTTAAACAACTTTTAGATTTTAGTTCATTTTATTGACTAGTACAGATACTTGTTATCCATGAGAGAGTTTAAAATTCTGGGACAAATATCAAGGTTCTGTCAAAAGTTGTTATATATTATTTAATATAATTCTTAATAAATACCTCCACAAAGTGGTGAAGAATATTGGTAGTTGACCAATGAGCACAGTGTTTTACACTAGAATATTGTTCTAATATAACACGTGTGAGAAAAAAGCCGTGTTAATTATGGTCAAAGACAGACTTACTATGCATTTTAAATGGGAGATAAGAGATTCACAACACAGAGGAAGTACAAAATTGCTTTTAATCCATGTAAATGGATTAACTTTTAGTGCAAATGCTTGTGATCCTCTGTCTTGTGTTACCTGTGTTTCAGGTCTGTGCTTAAGTGAGTGCTTCCTAAGTAACATGGAGAGGGGAGGGAAGGAGAAAGACTGCCCTCAGTGGCCAACATCTACCAAAGTATTTGTATTGTCCTAGTATTGTCCAAAGTATTGTCCTAGTATATATTTTTATATATGTTTTTTAATAGCTTCTTTTTGTCTCTTTATTTTACATATTACTTATGAGTATTTGGCAGTTTAATAGACACAGGTAATTAATTTGGCTCATTTGCAAGCCCACTCTTCTCTCCTGTACACGTCTTTCCTGCTGAAACCCTTGGCTCCTATCGGTACCCTCACTGTTTACATGAATTCCTCTTCCATGTGACCCACCTAGTTTAGAGTTTCTTTCTCAAGAGGGGTGGGAGATTATTTATTTGAGCAAAAGCAATTTATCAATGGCTACTTCACTGAAGAAAACTATACGTTTTCCCCAAACAATCACTGACTGCCAATAGTCCTTAGAGGCTCCTGAGACTTCATGGCTACCTGACCAACCAATAGTAGAATATGGAAGGAGACCATCTTGTGTAAATCTTTTGCAAAAAATCACAGTTACAGTATGTTGGAATGCAGTGGCTGTGTTGTGTTAAGAAGACAGTTTTATGCTTCTTTTCCTGTGACTCTGACATTCTTTTTGTCATTACTCATGTGATGATTTGAGCCTTACATAGGCTTACACAACTCCCCTCTTTAAAGGAGACAACTTAACCATCGTTTATTTTGGGCACTTTGGTGAGTTATAGCTGTCTGCATTAACCACCTCTTTCTACAATGAGAAGCTTCTCTGATGACAATCGACTGAGAGAGGTTGGTAGGACCAAATTACAGATTAGTTTTGCTATTGCATCTGTCAGACTAGAGTTGGAACAGAAATAACAATGTTCTTCCAACACCAAAATCTAAATAGCTTCTTAACATAACTTTATCTTCTAAATTTTACACAGTTATTTAATAACAGTATCTCTACATCTGTGAGTGATGTTTTAATGATATGATGGTGATGAGATGAGCGATCTCCATTATATTGGCAACATTCAGTGTATCAGCTGACATGACTTAGAACTCAACTGAGAGATATTTTATTCCCAAAGAATAGAATCAATGGGTGATGTTTCTGCTTGAGTATGACTGTAAGAGAAAGTTAAAATTAATAATATATATTCTGTCAATAAAGTAATTTCTATAAACAATGTTCTTTATCTTGTGGGGTGCATTTATCATATTATTTATGCCTGGACATATACTTAAATTTTAATAGAGAGTAAGGTGAGAATTCATTATGACTGAATTAGTTACAAACACATACACACACACACATACACACACACATCTTTTATTTAAAATAAAATGCAAATTAGAAACTCTATAGAAATGTGTAAGATTGATAATGGAGAAATAAAAATGGTATCTAAACATGGCATATTTTGCAAACATTTCCTATGAATATTAATAATTGTAATTTTCCTATTAGATATTAAATGGTAGTGAATTCCACAGCATACTGAACTCTTCTCCATAGGCAGCCAATAATTCACAGATGGAATTGCAAAGTATACTGAAATGTTTGTGTGATTCTAAAACATAAACAAAGCCTTCTACTATAACAAATTGAATAAATGCTTACTTATGCTAGCCAGTCTCAGGAGAATTAATGCATTTATGAAAAAGGCAAAAGTTGTAAATTATAAAAAAACAAAAATTAGTGGAAAATGAAACATAAATATTTTATGAGTCTCTTAAGTAAATTATATATATATATATATATATATATATATATATATATATATATAATCAATTCACATAGCCCCAAACAACACTGCTATAAATAGAGACAACAATATGCATTGTGAATATGAAACATGTGTTATAAGATAGTATACATTACATGGTTACAACCTTGCAGAACTGGTAGTGATAGATAAATGCCACATCTAATCAACTATAAAATTCTCATTATCCTGGACAACACTTTCTTGTATTTGTAGAACTATTTCTCATCCTATTCCTGATCTGTTGACTGAAATCTCCATTACCAAGACGTTTTGACAGCTAACATCTTTTTTCCTCCCTCTTTCTTTCTCTCCCTCCCTCCACCCATCCATCCATCCCTTCTCTTTCTCCTCCTCTTCCTTCCTTCCTCCCTCCCTCCTTTCTTTTTCTTTCTTTCTCTTTCTTTCTTCCTTCCTTTCTTTCTTCCTTTCTTCCTTTCTTTCTTTCTTTCTTTCTTTCTTCCTTTCTTTCTTTCTTTCTTTCTTTCTTTCTTTCTTCCTTTCTTTCTTTCTCTCTCCCCTTCTGGACTTATGAGAATGACTAGAGAGTATAATGGAAGAACAAAATTCTTTCAAACCCTAGAAAGATTTAGAACAAAGACTTTTTTGGGGGGGGGATTTTTCGAGACAGGGTTTCTCTGTGTAGCCTTGGCTTTCCTGGAACTCACTCTGTAGACCAGGCTGGCCTCAAACTCAGAAATTCTCCTGCCTCTGCCTCCCAAGTGCTGGGGTTAAAGGCGTGTGCCACCACTGCCCGGCTAAACAAAGACATTTCATCATTAATTCAATTCAATGCCTTCTTCCCTGGGACAAGATACCTCCATGTTTCCAATTTATAGGAGGAAGCCTGGCTCTCGCGCTTAATGAACAGCATCTCATCTCCTTTAACTTCATTCAAATATGTGAGTAACAACTAATTTCCCAGTGTCTCACATGCTAGCGTTTGGCCTTTAGTTTAAAAGAGAAACAAAAGAAAAGAAAAAAGGAAAAAGGAAACCTTCTATTTTTTGCTTTGTTGACTGAAATTCTTCATATGAGCATAATTTATTGACTATTTTCTAGTTGATGTGCAGCCTGTTTGGATTTCCTCATCTTCTTACTGATACCCGCCAAATGCTGGGATTACAGGTGCATGTAATGACCAACCATATGTGTGGATAAAGCTAACCATATATTTTCACTAACGGTTGCTGAAATAATGGAGTATCTTACACTAAACTAAAAATGGCATATATGAGCATGTCCAATGTTTTCTTGGATTATTTCTAGTTTGCATGACTTTGCATAAACTCAATGCCTTATGATAATTTTTGTTTATTTGTAAAATGCTAGATGTCAAAATGAGGGATTTGTACACACTAAGCCTTGCTTATGTTCTGCCATTGAACTATATCCACAGGCCCAATTAGTATTTTATTAAACCATGTTGGACACTTTATTAACAAGAAGGGCTGTTTATTGAAGAACACATATGTTTTGAGATGAATTAGTATATTTAATCTCTTAATACAGCAATCAATATTGGTCACATTCTGAATACCTTGTCTAATGCTGACATAATTCAGTGATTATATATATGGGGATAAGTTGTTTCCTCCATTCTTTCCAGTGGTCACATTTTGGATGTCTTGCCTATTCAAACCTGCTTCTCAAGTGCTTTGGTGTTGCCCTTTTTAGTTGAAGGCTGATATAGCAAACTAAATACAGAGCTTCCTGTTTCTCTATTACTGAGCACCCTGCCATGATTTGTCTGCGGGAGCTTAAAATGCACTGCAATGGTGTCTTAGCTGGTAGGCTATATTTACTTTGAATGTTATCCAGTATATTCCTGTTGCCAAAGAGATGGACTCAAAGCCTAGGGTGTTCAGCTAAATGCTTTGAAAACCATACACCTCATTTATAACGGAATACTTTACATTATAATATACCCTGAATTGGGGCTGTTGGAAACTATAATAACAGGTTGCGTTCTACCTAAAAATATCCACAAGAGTCAGTATGATGAATGAGAATAATCCATTAAAGGCTAAGCGCACAGGCATTACCACACTCCTAGCACTGTCTGAAGCATTTTATGAACATTTACTTCAAATTCCCACACTGAGTACATTTATTGCCTTCCATTCATGTATATAGGCAACTTCCAGAGAGCCAGAATCACTTGAGGAAAGGAAAATAAAGATATTCTCTTGCAGGATATAAGCCTGTTTATAGTCCCGCATACTAGTACCTATGTAACACAGAGAGAACATTGTAAAGTAAATCACCCAAAATAAATAAAAGAGAACCAAGATTCTAAATGTCAAAATAAACACATTTTATTTTATATGTCCTTGACACAAAGCATTATAAATACTAAAGGGATGAATTTTTTTCAGTTATTAATGTTTAGAAGTTGAAAGGAGTCTTTCCTGCTCCATTCAGGAATGAGAAATCAATGTTGTCCATACTTAGGGTATTTTCATATATATATAAATATATATATATATATATATATATATGAAAATATATATATGAAAATTCAACATACATAGATCAATAAGCATACTACAGAATGCTAACATACTTCAGTGATTATATATATGGGGATAAGTTGTTTTCTCCATTTTTTCAAATAGTTTATCATCAGCCTATAAGCACAGAACTGAATTTTTATGCCAATTTTTTTCCTGCAAAATTATGCAATTAGTTCCAGTTTTGGTGACAGCGTTGTCTATGCATAAGAACAGATCATCTTAAGAAGAGAAAAAAAGGGACAATGTTTTTCCTCTCCCTTCATGGTCTGACTAAGATATCTATCACGTTAATACACTGACTAGAAATGACTGGCATGAGCAGTGTAGTATTGTCCTAGATCTGGAGAGGACAAACATTCAACTTTATAGTTCTCAGTATGAGGAGACTTGTATCATTGCAATAAATGGCTTTTGGTACATTGAAATACAGTTCTTTAATGACTACTTTATTGAAACCTTTAATCACTGAATAAAATATTTTCTGGACCAACGGGGCTGATCATTTTTTATTATGTTAATATTTTGTAGTATGCTTATTGGTCTATGTATGTTGAATCATCCTGACCAGGGATCAGCTTAAAGAATCTTTGTTATCTATTTATAAAAAAAAAGTCCAATTTCATAGTTGAAAATAATTCATAGTAACACCTATGTATATAACCTATATTATTTATATATTTCTACAGGACAAATTAATACAAGTCTTAGTGAAACCCTGTTTTAGGTTTAGAAGTCAGAAGTGGCTGACTGAAAATGGATTTGGTTTTCATCTTCTTCAGGCAGCTACATCAAGCTGCATCTTTTGATTCCTATTGAAGGAACTCCTATCTATGTCATAGGTAATGATAAATATGTTTCTATAGTATTTTTGGAAACAGAGGTATGCTCTAAATTCCAGGATAACCTTGGGTTGTTTTGTTGTTGTTGTGTGTTTGTTTCATGTTTTTTCTCCATTCAACACATGTTTATATTTTGTAGTCTTTGTTCCATTTCTTAGTTTTTGAAATTGAAAGTAGACTTTTTTCTTTCATACAATACATCTCAACCACAGTTTGTCCTCCTTCTCTAACTCCTCTCAGCTCCCTGCCAACTTCCCTCTCCCCCAACCGCTAACAACCCCAACTCTGTTTCCTTCAGAAAGGACTGGATCTCCATGAGACAATAAGCAAACACAACAAAACAAGATACAATAAGGCAAGGCAGAGTCCTTACATCAAGGCTGGCAGAATAGTGTTCTTAATGAAGGAAAGCTCATCTAGTGGCTGAGTCCTAAGCCTCGACCTTTGACGTTCCAGAGTCTCCAATTTTGCCACAATCTACAATTATCCTCCTAGGATCCATGTAATGATCCAGTTCTTCCTGTGGACTGGGAGGCAGACTACTAAGTTTGTCTTGAGGCTAATCTCCATTCTAGTACACAGATCCTGTTGTTTAGTCTATCTGAATTAGCCTATTGAAAATGATGTGCTCTGAATTGACCGTCAGATTACCGTACAGGTAGAGTTTGCAAGTGTAGGTCTTGCTCCAAGTGTATATCTTTACGAAGGGACGATAAAATGTGACACACATTTTCTAATGTGTTCTCACACACAATGAACTTATGCATTTAAAAAAAAGGCTTAAAATAACAAGAATTCGTGGAAGTTAGACATGCTCGTGTGTTTGGCTTAATGGGACAGGTGTAATTCTGATAGCTGCTCTCTTCGTTCGCTTTAAGATATTGGCTCTTTTTCCCTTATTGATTTTTCTCTGCTAACTTCAGACTCCTTTATCTTCCACTGATTTGTTTCTTTTACTGACTTGGCATTTCTTGTAGGTGATTCACTTGTTACTAATGGCACTTGCTGGCTATTGACCAAACATGACATTACTACTGGATTGAAACGTAGCTCACTATTGGTAAGTACAACTTTATGTGCTCTAAATTAGCTCTAACTGTGACATTTTAGAATGCAGGAACAGCAAAGACAAATGCACAATAAGAATAATCGACAATGCGATGACAGTTTCAGAGTCTCCTAACATTGCAGTAGAAAATACTTTTGCTGATCTAGAATTCAGTGAAGCAGGTGATTTGGCAGAGATTCCTGCCCTCAATAGAATTCTGCTTTTCTTTGGAATGTTTACTCCACTTGGTATGCAGAATAAAATTGTTTATTAACTTCCAACAAACAAAAATGTGGATTTTTGTTTATTGTCTTATTTTTATTTTTTATTTATTTATTTTTTTTTATTTTAGATATTTTCTTTATTTACATGCGAATTTCTCC
>NW_022196896.1:120708881-120712782 GCF_008632895.1 Mastomys coucha
AATATAATTAAAATAAAATAAATTTATTTAATAAAATCTAATTATGCTCTTTATATTTTATAAGGAAATAAAATTAAGAAAATAAAACTATAACATATGAAAGGAAAGAAAAATATTTTATAAACACACAAAAAACATCATATTATCAAATAACAAATGCTCTATCTTTATATGTACTAGACTGTGAGACTAAAACTAATTGCCATATGGCACATTGAATATTATTCTGAGCAATTGAATGTGTAGGAATTAAATTCAGGGAGGAAAGTACATTGGGAACAATCTCTGCCTCAGGTTAGAAAGTCTAAGAAATGAGTAGCACTCTATTATTTTAATCTCTATTTTAAAAGCATAAGACTAGAAAAAAATATGTGTACTCTAGAAGAGTTGTCTATGTCAGGATTAAGTTTCTATAAAACAAAACTGCAACAATAGCTGGCCACCACGCCAATCTCCAAGTCTCTTGGTTTGTACGTCTGTGTTACAGATATAATTTCCATCATCTTGGAATAGATGGTGGAGTTTATAAACCTTCCTCCTGTGCTGATAGAGGGTGCTGACAATCCCCAGTAGAAACAAAACAAGAAGCCTTATTTTTATGCAGCCTTTCACTGGCTCTGTAATGACGACTCGACAAACATGAAGTGGTTAATTTAAGCAGTTACCAATAAGAAAACAGTTACAGAGCTGAACAATTCATCTCACCTATGTATGACAGTCAACTGAGTGAGACAATGTCTTTCTTGTGCATCTTCTGAATGGATTCCCCTACTCAATTCATTGATGTCACATTTGTCTTTAAAAAATTCTGATCTGAGTTCTACATCCTAAGAATGCAATGTCAATAGTAGTAGGGACCCATCTTTAACCCCCAAGATGCAACCAAGGCTGATACCTAATATATATTGTTTTGGTAGTCACAGAGACTACATTGATCACATATATGTATAGGTATAGGTATAGGTATAGGTATAGGTATAGGTATAGGTATAGGTATAGGTATAGGTATAGGTGTGTGTGTGTGTGTGTGTGTGTGTGCATATATATGTGTGTATGTGTGTGTATACATATGTGTGTGTGTATTCACTTACAAGGTATTATGTATAATTTTAGGTATGTATAAAATAACATGATTTCTTGAAGTTTTACCAAACAGCCTTGATGTGACTTGTCAATAATTCCTCCTTTTCCTTTTGTATTGACATCCCTCCCTTCTCCCCAAAAGGCATGCCTTCCCTGTTCCTTCATTTTTGATGTCATATTATCTGTATTCTATTATCCGTATTCTATTATGCCCTCCTAAATCTCACCACCACCTGTGGTCCCTTTATACTTTCCTGGTTTCTCCGGTTACTCCATAATTTACGCTCACATCAGAGGGTTTGGAGCTAGGAATCACGGGTAAGATAGAAATGTGGCATTTGTCTTTCCGTTTCTGGGTTTATTCCATTCACTATTATGTTTTCATGCCCATCTGTCTACTGAAAATCTCATGATTTCATGTTCCTTTAGAGATGAATGGCTTTAGCTGTTTGTATGTAACACATTTCAGTTATCCTTTTATTTATTGAAGGACATTTGGGTTGTTCCCATTTACTGGCTAGTGTGAATAAGATAAGAGTAAGAATCTGCAGAAGGTGTAGAGTCCTTTGGGCATATGCCAGGGAGTGGTGTAGCTGCATCATACGTTAAATTTATTTTTAGTTGGTTTTTGAGTTTTGTTTGGTTTTGTTTGGTTTTGTTTGGTTTGGTTTTTGAGTGACATTCCATACTCATTAGTAAAATGGATGCACCGATTTACATTTCCACTAAGAGTGAAAGAGTTTCTTTTTCTTCACTACCTCATGAGCATTTTCCAGGCCTTTTGCTTATCATACTTTGAAAAATCCCAAGGGATAGAAGAATTAGACAGTTCTACTGGTCGGCAATGCCTATGAACCACCATAATTACCAGCTTGTCAAGCCATGCACAAAGCTACAATTGCTCATACATAGTTGCGTGGCATCCAGCAGCTTCCTAATTGGACTTAAAACATACCAAACGTGATTGATATAATTTTCTTTAATTGTAAACACATTTTTAAAATATTAGTTTTTTCATTTTAAATGTTTTTGTATCCTACATCATGAACAATGGTTTTATAGTGCACTGGATATTACCAGAGTGACCTAAAATCTGAATTTTAAATCCTTCCAAGTTATTCATTTTTACCTTTAACATGTTTACTTAAACAATAATAAGAAAATATTCTCTAATGCCTGAAATGGAGTTCTAATACTTTACTGTAATTTGTCTTTTTATATATTTATTTATTTATGCTTGGTTGCCCATGGGTCCCCAGGGACTCACATTTGAAAGGCAAGCTCTCAGGTCACCCCAATACTTTTGCTATAGTTTGGATAATGCAAGAAGCCATAGTTTGCAAACATTCAATCTTGTTGTCTCAAAGTAGCAATCCGTAAACTTCTCTTCCATTATGAGAGTATATCTCCTCAAGAGAAACTTCTTCTTCAATAATATTGTACGCTTGGGAATGCCACCTCACCGCGGCTGTGAAACTGACTTTCATTCTGTTTTGCTTAGCAAAATGGACTTCATAGCTTTCTCAGCTCAAGCTCCCTGACATTCTAATTTAAATTCAAAGTGCATTCGGCCTCCTCAAAGTTGTTTCAGAGGCAACATCTTCATCTATAAACCTTCTCGCTCAAAGCAATTTATCTTTCCATTTATAAATCTTTAGAGCACCAGCATTTAGAAACATAAAAATTTCACTCATGTGACACTGCTGTGTTTGTTAGGAATATTGCCTTAGGGTCAAGTTTAATGTAAATTGACATAAGAATGTCTTGTTTAGTTGAGAAATGCTCCACACTTATACATTCACTTTATTTTTCTACCTTCACTGGAACAGAATTTACATGTAAAAATTATGAATTTAGTAAGTACAATGTGATGTTATGTGGTTTTTTTATGTATACAACTTTGTTAGAGATTACCACCATTAAGCTAATTGATATACTTTGATACTATTTTTATGCATGTGTACAGTGTTAATTCTTAATTTCTCCTAATTGAGACTAGTAACACATTTACTATTAATTATAATCATTATGTGATGAATTAGGCCTCTAGATATTTATTTTACAGCTAAATTCTTATATTCTTCTAAGATTCATTTTTTTATATGCTCAGAGATATCATGTTACGAGAAACCGTAACAGGCATCTGAAATTTATATTTAATAAAAATACTTAGAATGTTATATTCCAAAAATTATGTATTTTGTTACATAAAGGTTTTAATTATAAAATTAGTGGTTTTCTCCCTTTTCATATGTAAATTAACATATAATTATACCGTCATTTTTCTTTAAAAAATAGCTCCATCAAAATGAAGTATGCTGCCAGGCATGCCCAAGGTCTCTGGTGAACAAGGAATCTGGTTTCCTTTACCTTCTTTTGGCTGTCTATCTGTATGCCTTCTTAATTAGGATAGATAGTATCCACTGATGGCTATATTCTTTTTTGACTAGAGGCATTGATGTGCAACAGGTCTCCTTAGTCACCAATTACAAACTTTCCACCAACAAGGAAAACTACATCCACAGAATTGGTCCAGGTGGCGGTAAGAATGTGGCCATTAACATAGTGACAGAAGAAGACAAGAGGACTCTTTGAGACTGTGGAGACTTTCTACAACACTCCTACTGAAGAGATGCCCCTCAACACTACTGACGTCATTTGAGGGGCTGTCCTGCTACCTGGCCCTTGCCCAGGGTCCAGTCCTGGGCTGAACAGCTGGAGGCGGGGAAGGAAGGGAGCCAAGAGATGAACAGTTTGTGTTTGTTTGTTTCAGTTCTCTCTCTCTCTCTCTCTCTCTCTCTCTCTCTCTCTCTCTCTC
>NW_022196896.1:120712838-120811501 GCF_008632895.1 Mastomys coucha
TCTGTCTTTGAATAAATGCTACTTTTTGAGGCAAAAAAAAAAAACCAAAATAAAGGATGCTTATTTTAAATCTAAATAAGGAGTTGGAGCTAAGTTATATAACTTCTTTAATGTGCTATATTAATGCACAGTTTATTATATATATTATCATGAAGGAAAGCTAAACCACGCATGCACGCTAATCATTAAGAATTGCTAATCAGCTCTCATTTCAGTTGGCATCGTTCCCCTTTGCTTCACATTAGATCCTTTCCTTTCTTTCTTTATCCAGTCATCTTTGGAGATATCCAATTTGATGGACCAAATTTTTGTTGACTTCGTTATCAGAAAAGACCAGACAGAATCTTAGTGTAGACTATCTAGGACCCCCTGTGGATCCTTGGTGCCCATACAGTTTGCAGGGACACAGAAAATGAGAGAAAACCAGTAGTCATTTAGCTCAGCAGGTGACAGTATGCTAACGACTACTTAGGCATTAATGGTAGCCAGTTGTTCTTCTTGTTTAAATCTAATTTGAAAAGTTGGTTCATCTTAGTATTAATTTCTTTCCCAAAGTCGGTAAAGCAGAATATACGTGTTCAATATCTATCAAAGAATAGAAAATTCTGTTTTCAAATACTTTCATATCCAATTGCCTTGGTGAGTTTCTCTAAAACAAAAAATTTAATACCACATCTTAACCCTGTAAACATGAAACTCTAAACCCTAACTTGCTGTTTATGTCCTACAGAATGGAGCTGCAGACTTGACTGTTATCAGATTTTAGAACCCATGTCCTATAATTCAGTTTAACAGTGGGTGAATGAGTGAATTAATCTTCTCTCTCTCTCTCTCTCTCTCTCTCTCTCTCTCTCTCTCTCTCTCTCTCTCTCTCTCCCCTCCCTCTCACTAAAGTCTTTTGTAGTTTACAGATTGCTTGGAACTTTTTTGATCTTTTGATCCTAGTGGCCAGGATTACAAGCTTGTGACACTAGATGCTTGTAACCCTGTTTCTTCTTGTTTCTTCTTTAAGTACAGATGTTAAGGAAGATAGATGTGTAGTAAAGACCTGTTGTCACAACACATTTCTGTATTGAAGTCTCAGTGTCTTTCTTCCCAAAGCTTATAGTGACCTCATTTACATTCATTGCCAGTCTACTGTTCCTTAATTTCAGTACACTAAACCACTCCACAGAATTGCATATTCATTATTGCTATCTTCCTTTCAAACACTTGACCTCCTGGAGTAATAGGATCGATAATAGGAGCTGTTCTACTCTGAGCCTGTCTGCTCACAAAACAGTTTCTGTGTTTCTGCTCACATTCTGGCTATGGTCTCCAGTAGACTTCTACAGTGACCATTCTGTAGGTTGGTGGTGAGCTACTGAGGCCTATTTGCTCTTTGAATTGGGAGTGGAGGATCATTGCTCTAACCTCAGCTCTTGGGAGGCTGAGTTAGGAGAACTGTTAAGTTAAAGACATGTCCAACTTACACAGCAAAGTCCAGGCCAGAATAGATTATAGAATGCATCAAAATATGAATGAATGAATGAATCAATCAATCAATAAACCTATTTGCTATTTAATAGCTGCCCCTGTTCTAGGGTACTTGAGTTTTAAACCAGTGGAGAGTTTAGATTTTTTTTAGTCTATAAAAGAGGCAGACCAGTTCCTGACCAATACAGATGTGGATGCTTACAGCCAACCATCCTACTGAGCACAGAGACCTTAATGGAGGAGTTAGAGGAAGGACTGAAGGAGCTGAAGGGGCCTTATCTGGCATCAGTGGGAGGGGAAGCCCTTGGTCTGTGAAGACTTGATACTCCAGTGTAGAGGAATGCTATGGTAGTGAGTTGGGAGCGGGTGGGTGGGAGGGTGGAGGAACACCCTCATAGAAGCAGGGTAAGGGGGTGTGGGATTTACAGAGGGAAAACCAGGAAAGTGGATAACATTTGAAATGTAAATAAATAAAATATCCAATTTCAAAAAAGAAAGGTAGACTTAGCAATACCCTTAATAAGGACAACATTATACAATTACTTTAGGAATAATTAGGTAGCACAAGTGTTGAAAGGCATTTCAATAAAATGGTGTTATGAAAGATGTGTGTGATAGTTGATGATTGACAACACAGTAGCCAGAGAAAAAGCAGAAGGGTGAGCTTTTGAGGTGTACTGAGTTCAGTTCCTGGGCAGACTTCAAAGTGAGACTTGGCCTCAACAAAGCAAAACTCAATAAAAATAAAACAAAAACTAAGGAGTATATTTAATAAAGTGTCACAAATAAAGTGAGGTGTTTTGGTATGTTAAACCTAGATGTATTTTTAGACAAGATATTTTATTATACATACATACATATATATATATATATATATAACATATAAAGTGTTATATAAACTACATTGCTATATATAATAAAATTATGTATATAATGTTTGACCTATAGAGAATTGGGATTTGGGAAGTTCTCACAAGAGTGGAGGTACCTTATATTTCATGTAATAAACTTTCTTAATATTTGTGTGTGTGTGTGTATGTGTGTTTTGGTAAGATTCCGTTTTTCTGATCTCCTGTTAGTTATGTCTCACAAAGATGTCTTTATTTGTAGTTATACAGACTGTCTTTTCTTGGACATGCCTGTTTTCATTTATTTTGACTGTCTTCTGGACAGATAACAATCCTTTATTACTTTAACACTATATGGCATAGATATCACTCTACTTCAAACTTTGGGATTTCATGTTTCTCATGTACCACTTAGGGCTTTCCATGTGATAATGTAAAAACCCTCCAAGGGGGTAACTGCAGAGGCAAATGCCATGTCCTCAGGGAATGTTTTTCATTTCACATTTACTTTTTCATTTATTTCACAGATGGGCTGCAGCTGCGTGTGCTGTGACCATAGTGTACTTTGATGTGCAATAAATGTAGCTGGGTAATATTATTTTGTATAATGTTTTAGGACTTTTAATCAGAGGAGTTTTAAAAGCAGGTCTTCCTAGCCACACGCTGTCTCCATTTTCAGTTGCTGCCTTTACTTTCAGTTAACTTAAACTTTCCATCTTTGCACTCAGTCTGAAAAATGGTCTTTAGCATTTGTTGCCATAGGATCCCCCTGAAATGGAAGTTTCTCAGACTAAATTCTGTTAGAAATATCTTTATTTTTTTCACCAATTTCAAGAATAGTCTGACGAGATTGGGATGTGGATTTCAACACTGTGCCATTTGGTTTCTTTTGTCATGTCCACGATGCTGCTAAAGTCTCTTTGGCTGCCTGTTCTTCTGAGAGAACATGCTGACTCATTGATGCTGATTCATCTGTGCTTGCAGGTTTTTCTGGTTTTCAGTGTCACATACGACGACTCTGACGTGAGGAGATAAGGGTCCTTTTCTCATTTCTTTAGCACACTAATTTCTGGCTTTTCTGAAGTTTGTCTTTACAGTTTTCTCTCTCTTTTTTTGTCATAAATTAACTTTATTTCCATTCAACTCAGTAAATACTTCATGAATGCTGACCATGTATAAGACGTTTCTGTTAGGCACAAAAATGTCACCTGTAAATCCATAGTGAGTAGTGATATATGTACCTAAATTGTTTTACAAAGCCCAAAGGTGGTAAAAATCCATGAGACCAAATAAGACCGAGGTTTTTTTTTTTAAGATTTATTTATTATTATACATAAGTACACTGTAGCTGCCTTCAGACGCACCAGAAGAGGGTGTCAGATCTCATTATGGGTGGTTGTGAGCCACCATGTGGTGGCTGGGATCCGAACTCAGGACCTTCGGAAGAGCAATCAGTGCTCTTACCCACTGAGCCATCTCACCAGAGGTATTTTTTTTTAATTTAACTTTTTATTGATTCTTTGTCAGTTTCACATCACACACCCCAATCTTACTCTCCCTATCCTTCTGTACCCACCTCTTCCTTTGCAGCATGCACACTCCACCTCACTCCCCAATACAAATCTCACTGAGGTAGCTGTAACATGTCACAATGCATCCACAGTATAACTTTCCTGGACTTCTTTACTAGCAAATGTTCATTGGAATGAGTCCTTGTTCTGTTTCAAGGTCTCTGGCTGCTGCTACACTACCAATGCTGGACCCTCATGGGGATCCTATTGTTTTCCTGTGTCATGCAGATCCTGCCACATTGTATCTGTAGGACCTATACCTTCATAGATTCCACCCTTTCACAGATCTGGTAGATGTTGAGGTAGGCTAGCTCAAAGCCCTGGATCTGAGCCTGCTTGGTACCTGAGTTAGTCACTTCACCAGCTCTCCTGCACACAACAGCAGAGACAGCTCTCTAGTACTGCCCTGGCTAGCTCATCCAATGCCATAGCCAGCAAGAGACAAGGCAAGTTCTCCAGATCTCATGTCTTTGGGGTTGGCTCACTTGCAAGTGTCACCAGAGGCAGCTCTATTGTGATGCCAAGGCCTGTTCTCCCAAGTGCTGCAGCAGAGGAGGGGCTGGGACAGCTCTCCAGATCTTAGGCCCTCAGAGCTGGCTCAAATGCAAATCCCCTTTCCTGCAACCAGGGCCAGCTCTAGTACTGCAACTGGTGAGGGGGGCCATCTTTCCTAAGACGCCAGCTCTCCCATGAGGTTCAGGCAAGGAATGGGGCCAGCTCTATGTTGCCCTCTGACATCAACATGGGCCCAGGCTCCAGCCCAGACCAGGGGGATCTGCCTGGCCTTTAGTGGTCAAAGTGTCAGACACAGAGATAATTAATACCCCCCTTCTCTCATACAGCACACACACACACACACACACACACACACACACACACACACACATACTCACACACACACATCATTGTTAAAGAATAAAAATTTAAAATCTTCAAAAAACAGTATGAATGAATATGTGACATTGTTTCCAACAGGTATAGTAGTAGTAACACATGATCAATAAACTTAAATATAGCCATTAATGGACAAGCATGGAGATTTTGACGTATTTATTATTTTGAGAATAATTATTAAACATTTTTCCTATGGATGATTCAACTGGCAATGGAATGTCTGTCAATACCAAGTTTATTTTTTCTCTACCAACATAAACCAAACATGTCCTTTTAAATGCTGAACTCCAGAGGTTCCTCAAAAACTAGATATATTCATGCCAACTGTACCAGCTATCACTGAACAAGTACAATCAACAGCATCAGTTGAGATTTCTTTTTTAGGTTAATTTTTATTGTCCTCATTAAAAACAAACAAACTGACTGTCCCTCTCTATGTCTGTTCTCCACTACCCTTCTATTTGATACTACCCTTGGAAAGAATATGATAACTTCAGTACTCTGGTCCTGGAAGAATATAAAAAGTTACCTGGTGTAACTGAATTAAACAGGCAGCCCGGGACCAAGCCCAGACAGGTTTAACCTGAGGTAACTGACAGGATTCTAATCATGCATGTATGAAAGAGAAACATTTATGTGGTTTATGCCACTATGATTTTATGGTTACTGGTTATGGTCTTTTATCTCGGGAACAGCAGATTGAGACAATAAGCTCGAATCAAGCCATATGCAGGTTTAATTGGGCAAAGGTAATAACAAAGCAGTAAATAATCTGTTTGCTGGAACCTCAAGGGGTCTGTATTTAGCAATGCTATTAGTCACACATGTTTTAGCAAAATTATCTTCTATGTCAGTTTTCTTAGTTGTAAATTAAGAACAATAATGGTGCATTTTTAATAAAACAAGATAATGTACCTTGAAGCCTGACCTCACAGTAACATATTACTTCCTCCAATAAGGCCCCATCTCCTAATAATGCTACTCCCTGTGGTCAAGCATTCAAATACATGAGTCTATGGAGACCAAACCTATACAAACCATCACAATTGCTATGACTTTACCTTTGATCGTCTTATAGGTCATCCAGCTCCAATAGTGACAAAAATTAAAAAAATCAGCAAGGAAAGACAGTATAGAGGAAGCCACTGTGCCCAAAATTTCAAAAACTTGGGACAACACAGAAGACTATCTCCTGGTAGCTCAAAAAGTGAGCACAATCATCTACTTAAAACAGCCAAAAAAAAAAAAAAAAAAAAAAAAAAAAAAAAAAAAAAAAAAAAAAAACCAAAACCAAAACCAAAAACAGCTGTTACAAGAATATCTATACTGCTTACAGCAGACCTGTGGGCAAATGACAGTGTTTTTTGCACAAATTATAGCACAATGCCTGGACTCATAGGAATCAAGGATGTGTTCATACCAACCAGAGATCTCGTTAGCCAAGATGGTATTATGGAGGTGTTTTTGACCCCTGGGAAAATAACAGTCAATTAAATTATAAGTAAAAGATGTATTGATTATCTGCGAGCAGGGCAGTAGCCTTAAAGCCCGACCTCCGATGTGTTGTCAGAGTGGTATGGGGAAGGGTTTCCTTAAAGGCAAAGCCACAAGATCTTCAATATCTATGCAAGCAACCAAACACTGGCTTCTTCTGCCAAGCTGACGTGGGTAAGGCAAAACAATCTTTGGATATCTGTGTAAGAAGATTACATGATTAGAAAAGCAGCTAGTCACATCATAATGTCACGTTTGTGCATTTCTGCAGGTGGCCACTGAGTCAGGGTTCCTGGGAACTTACCTTCAAGGGACTGGAGTCAGAGACAAATGGTTAGTGGATACCAAGCTGGATGCTTGGCATAAAATGGAGTTGCATTAAGCCTCATAAGGGAAAAACTTCAATTCTTGCTTGATAATGGCTGCAAAATTAAATAGAACTCACAGATACTTGTCTTGTGACACACTGCATTTTAAGACTGGTGCAGGCTGTCTAGAACATGTCTTCAGCTGTGATTTTAGAGGTCCTCTGTAGCTACTGCAGTGTCTTTAGAGTAATCCTAACAGCTGCCAGGACGTGGACTAAATTGCAGTTGCAGACCCTTAAACAGCTGACTCTTGACAGATTTTTGAGAAAGCCTTAAAAATCTGTTTATAATAAAGACTGAAAGAAAGCTCAAGAACGAACTAATCATTTATACACAACCCATGCTACAGTGCCACAGGCAGCTGTCTGCTTTTTCAGTGTTACTTGATGGAAATCTTAGATAAAGGCAACATTATTCAAATGTAAGAGAATAAAACATTGAGTTCAAGTTCTGCAAAGTAAAATTGAGGAGGTAGATCACAGCCCCGGGAATTTGCTAAGTTAATATACAACTTTTTCTAAGTTCAGGGGTAGTTCTGCAGCTTGAGGCAGCCCAGCAAAAACTAGTAAACGGGGGCACAATCTTCTATTTGGGTTTTCTTACAAGAGGATGACTATAGGTCCCTGCAAATTGACAAGAGAGTTTTTACAAGTATTTACATTTTAATGGGGGGAAAACCTGAATAAACAACTCTACATTTTCCAAAGAAAGGGATTCCAAGAATAGTCGATACCCTTAAAGCTAGGAAAAAAGCTCTCTTTAAAGTTTGTTATCCTCCTAAAGGAACTGAGACCAGGTGTTTACTGATTAGATGTAGTTATGAAGTTCGACATCAAGGAAATTAAATCGAGTTTCCTATTGCTTCCGTTTCCCGACTTGGGTTACCCATTCTGGCCCAAGCCTTTTTCTCAATCAGACACCCTCCTGAAAAATAGGAAACCTAGGTTGGCCCGCCCAGAGGGTCCCACAGCTACGCGTGCGCAATAGGCGCGGACCTCTGACGTCACTGAGCGCGGCCCGCCCCTACATATTAGCAACCGGAGGCGTCCGTAGCAGCAGTGGCTGCGGAGATGTACGAACTTCCGGTTGTCCCGGCAGGCCGCTCCCGCCGCCGCCGCCGAAGCAGCCCGGCGCAGTCTCAGCCACCAGCTCTCCGCCGGAGACTCCGCTCTGCGGCTCCGGCGCGCCCATGGTCGGCGCTGCGGACCGGGAGGCCGGCCCGGCGGCTGCGGCGTGCTGAGAGGCCGGCGTGGAGACCATGCTGACCCCGCGCGGCTGCTCCGGGCCTCGCCGCTTCCTAGCTCCGGCCTTCGTGCTGCTGTTGCTGCCCGCGCTGAGCGGGTCCGGGGTGGTACCGTCGACGGCGGTCAGGGAGGCGCCGGAGGCCAAGCCTCTCAAGCCCGTGCCGCGCACGCTTTCGCCGCTGCCTCCCGGCCCCACCGCGGCCCAGCCGCGGGGCCAAGCTCAGGCTGAAGCCGCCGGGCCTCCAGGCGCGGAGAGCCGCAATGGCAGCGTCCCCGGGGCGGGGTCTGAGGCGGACGGCCTGGATGGGAAAGCCGGAGAAGGCTCCCTGGGTGGCAGCCTGGCCGTGAGTCGCAATCCTAGCGACAAGCCCATGACCCAGCGGGCCCTGACCGTGTTGGTGGTGGTGAGCGCCGCGGTGCTGGTGTACTTCGTGGTCAGGACCGTCAGGTGAGGCTCAGCCTCGATGGGCACCCCCTGCGGCCTAGAGCTGGCCGACAGGTGACCTGCTCCGTGAAGCAGGGAGAATGTCTGTGACCTGGGCTTGACTTCCCCGTCTTCCCCGCCCCCAGCATTAGGGACTGGAGTCTAAGACCATCCGATTGGCTGTCGTAGTGGCCTGTGCTACCTTAGCTAGTGACGCAAGCTGTTGCCCTTCATTTATAAATCAATAACCTACTCCCCCAGCATCTTGCTCTCTGAGGGTGGCCTCTGCCTTAACATACCCTGAGGCCAAATACTCTTCCATCCCCTGGAATTTTGATTACACTGCTGTGCTCTTACTACTCTGCAGTTGGTGTAACTGACATGTCAGGGTTTTGCCTGTTAGAGTGCACTCCTGTGTGTGAGTCGGGGTACCACAAAAGTAGCACAAAAAGTCCTGATGGATGTTTCACTTTTGCAAGATTTACCAGTTGTGTTTCTTAGATGGTACCCTCAATTTATCCCTAAGTAAGTTGTCCTCAATTAATTGGGTACCACATCTCTGGAGAGGGGTCAGATAGAGGAAGACCCCCACCAGAAGGGATAGCCAAGAGAACAGCTGTGGTTTCCCTTTCCCTAAGAGCAGATGGTATTTTGTCAGATTTGTACTGGTTTGTTTATTTCCTGTTTTCCAAATTACTTCACAGTTTTCCGTAACTACACACTAGCATTACTTAATGTCTTTAAATCCTCAAAACGAATTTGTGAATGGAAAACCAACATGGCTTGTCTTAAGTGGTTCATTAAAAAGGTACATTGTTCTGACTGTGTGGTCCAAAGAATCTTACAGAATTTCTTTTACACAACTTAATTACCTACAGTTTTAAGGCTGTTTTCCAAATAATACATTCTCTTATAAGTATATAAAATAAAAAAAAAAATTACTGTTAAGGTTTGAAATTCTACATTGAAACTGATATCAAGAAAGTATGTCCTGTCAAATTTTAGTATTGTATATATTCTTAAAAAAAAGAATCAAAAAAGGGCATTAAAGTACTCCCTTCTTTTCCAAGTTGATATGTTTTTGAAGGTGGATTTTCTTTGTATCCATTAACCAAATAGTACAAATTGGATGCAGACACAAATTTGAAAATCTACTTTTTTCCTGTTTATATTTTTTATACATGGTTTAGGCCAAATGTTAAATAGATTTTGAAGGAAAAAAAAAAGTTCTTTTTACTATTTTTGGTTTTATGAATAGTTAACTTAAAAGTTAAGTTTTTAAATCAAGTATTTTATTTGTTCAGATTTCATTGATAGGTTAGAATTCACATATATATACACATATATAGCCTCCTGGAGCCCTTAGTAAGTTTTAAGAATGTAAAGGAATTCAAAGCATTTGAAAGCCCCTCACATAAGCAATATTATTGAGCTAGAAACTGTTGATTTACAAAGTTCAGAGAATCCACACCTGCTTTGTCACTGGGAAGTTAGTGTTCAGAAGTTATTAAAAGCTTGTGACCACCAGAGTAGGACTTTGATGTTTAGAAATCTTAAAGGAAAATTAAATCATTTTTACTATGCAATTTTTGTGTAATACTGTGCATAATGCCTGTAAGGACCGTATTAGCCTTGGTACACAGAAAGCACGGTTATACTGATCATTTTCTCAATAGCCTTCTTGTTTTTGCAGTTTTATTTTTGTTCCTCCTTATTTGGAATCTTCTATGTAAACAGTCACTGCTGTTGCTTTTCTGTGCTCATTTCCGTACAACTTGAAAGAACTTGGCCTTTTCTGATTCTCCCGGATAATTCCGTATCCGGTTATATGAGAAGCGCCAGATTCAGAACTGGGGCTGATTAAAAACTGCACACTGCAGGCAGCATCTAACACATGGGTGTAGTCCAAGTTCTACATTTAGTTGGTTGTCTGACATCCAAAGCGTGATTGATGCTGACTAAATCTGGGTATATCCAGAACGCAGCCTCTTTACTTCCAGACTGTGCTCTTTATACTCGTTATGGCGGTTGCTCATTTTGGCGCCTTTCCCAAACTATGTGTGATAGAGAACCAGAGCTGCTTATTTGTTTCAAGGGAACCCATTCCCAGATCATTTCTATAACATGATATGGGGTGAAACTGATTATTTTCATTGTGAGATTTTATTATATCAGACTCTATGAGACCTTAAAATTTTTTTGTCTTAGTTTAACTTGCCATCACAAATATTTGGATAGAAATAACTTATTCTGGTAGTGTAGAATTATTCCAAGCAATGGCATTCTTTCTGTAGAGGAACTTGAATACATCTCTGGAGTGCCGTAGAAGCAAAGTAAACTTTGTACAATGAATACAGCCTCTCTCTGAAAACGGTACTTGCCTTTCTGTTCTATACTGAATGCCCATTGCGAAACTTTGTAGTTCTGTGCACAGAGTACAAAGAGAGTAATGTTGCTAATGGCTGGGCCTTAGTTCATGCTTTCTGTTGCTGAATAGGTAAGTGGTGAGGATAAACTTAAAGGGTAATTGCTACTTGCTGATAGAAAAAGAAATGCTCAGTTACTACTTAGATCCTTTCTTCTTTGTAGGACTTTCTTCCTGTAGAAACTGTGTAAGGCCAGAAAACAACTATAGACAGTTATTACAATTTTAAGGGTATATTAATTATATAAAAAAGTTTTATAAACTTATGATTAATCTCGTTTTAAAGCAAACGGTTTTTTTTCTGTCATGTTGTGTTGTGCTTATTCATTGTGATGCATCCATTTTTCCTTCCTTAGAAGTTCCTTGACATCTCCAGTCACAGAACTCTATGAAATAGAGATAAAGAATCCTTTCAATTGATGGCAGTAGGTACCAAATTTAGCATTGATTCAGCCATTCAGCCAGTCAATATTTATTCAGCTGCCCACACTGGGTAATCACAGTATCATTTTGAAATAAATCAGCATTACTGCCCCCATGGCACTCACAGCCTGAAGAGCACAGAGACTTTCATCAAACAGTTCACAGATGATTGAAAAGCGCAGCTCCCTACTCACTATGTTCCTCTTTAGTTTTGGTTCGTTTTTTACCTTTCCTCCTTGTCTTCTTTGGATGCTAGGGACTGTATGTATATATAGCAGTTAAAATTTATGTCCGGGTTCTAGTGATACTTAGCTTATAGAAACTGCACAGTATTAATATATTTTTAACTATTACTGGAACCTTTAAAACTAGTACGAGGCTTCCTTCAAAGAATCTGACTTGGTAACTAAAACACTACTTTTGAGATTTTACCTTTCGTGTGCATAAACTAGTCAGTATTAATCACTGATTGATGTGTGTCATATACCATGTCACATAATTTGAGTACATTTTCTATTTTAATTCTTGCAAAACTCTTCCAGGTAGGTGATATTCTTCTGAAGGCAGTTGAACCTGAACAAGGTTAAGTGGTTTATCTGGAGCTTATACATAGGACCTGTCCAAATCCAGCTCTGCCTGAACCTAATATATCCTGTGACTATGGTCTCTTTTAACAAATATACTTTATTTAGGGTGATAATGTACATGAAAATGGCCAGCTGGTTTATGAAAAAAAGAAGTTGGCAAATTTCTATGTGAAATATGAGTTGTGAATGTTTCCTTTTTAAACTTTACAAATTGAAAAAGTAGGGCAGTGGTAGTGCACGCCTTTAATCCCAGCATTTGGGAGGCAGAGGCAGGCGGATTTCTGAGTTCGAGGACACCCTGGTCTACAGAGTGAGTTCCAGGACAGCAAGGGCTACACAGAGAAACCCTGTCTTGAAAAAAAAAAAAAGAAAGAAAGAAAGAAAGAAAAAGTCAGACAACTTTAGTATTTATTTATGTTCATTACTGTGCTGAACTAAAAATAATTTAATATGCTATGTCAGCCCCACATCATCTCCTTCAAAGATGTTCTTGGTTTGCTAGATATAGTCAGAGAATAGCTGTAGTCTAAAGTGATTACTACTGCTATGTGTTGTCTTGTTGTCTGAGTTCTTTTTATTTCTACTTGGCATGTGTCTATTATGTGTCTGTCTGTCTGTCTAGATATAGTCAGGGAATAGCTGTATTTGAAAGGAGCTACTACTGCTAGATGTTGTCTTGTCTGAGTCCTTTTTATTTCTACTTGGCATCTATCTATTATCTCTCTGTATGTATGTCTGTCTGCATATCTGTCTGTCTGTCTACATATTTGGAGTCTCACTATGCCACCCTAGGTGGCTGTGTATGAAGAGCAAGGCAGTGTTAAACTTGGGGATGTGCCTGCCTCTGTTTGTAGTGGAATTAAAACTGTGCTACCATGCCCAGCTTCTTACCTGCTTTCTTAAGAATATGAGTTACTGAATGAGTTTTACCACTAATTATAAAATTAAGTCATTGATAGAAATTCAATTTAGACAGTGATAAAGATGCAAAGCCTGCATAGCTATTTATATCCAGAATCACTGCCATTAATTTAGTAAGTACTGTTGAGTGCCTGTAGGTACTAGGCCTTGTAATAAGAACTGGCAGTAGGTAAGATGAGAAGTTCTCCAGTTTTGAAGAATCTATCTAATTGTTTAGATATCCTTTGAAAGTGTCATTTGTGTTCTGGTTTTGTATCAAGAGAGATGAAAGTGCATTAAAATATATTTAACAAGTGTGACTCCTCAAAATATTATATACTTTTTTGAGGGATAAAACTTTCCCAAATGTTTATGTTCAGTACTGTGCTGAACTAAAAATAATTTAATATGCTATGTCAGCCCCACATCCTCTCCTTCAAACTTGTTCTGTATGATCTTCTCTCAAGATGTCAAAATATGACCAGGAGTGGTGATATCAGTGATGAGTCAGTGTAGCCTGTCAGTCGTCTGCGTGGAATGAGATTACTGGAGAAGATTAAGAAAAAGCAGAGAAGAGTGGCTATTTTACTTAATCCATTTCATAGAGGAAGAAGCATGGTGCTTCCACCCAAATAATTAGCAAAGTAAGAAGGCCTGAGCAGACTGAGAGTGTCAATACTCTACTGAGAAAAAGAGTTCTTCATTGAGCTTTTCTCGCCCTTCTCTCCCTACAAAACATGAAGGAAGGAAGGAAGACAAGACTGGCTAAGTAATGGAATTCCCTAGAATTTTGAGATATCAAGCAGTCAAAAGAAAGAAACAGAAGAAAACAGAACATGTTGAGGATTTGAGCAGTGACAGGGCTGCCTTCTAAGAAGCTGCACTGAAATGCACCTGGCTAGAACAGAAAGCACCACACAACCCTGTGTGCTGTGTATTCCCACCTTGACATGCAAGGGCCAGGCTGTACTCAAAGGTCAGGTCGGTTTGCGAATGAGGGGGAGCAAAGGTAGCTAAGGATCTGCCTACCTACATGGGTCGTGCAGGTCCTGCACGGAACAGCCGTTTACTCAGTGTTCAGGGAAATAATGGTTATTGGTTTCCTAGTTTTCAATGTGATCTGAAAATCAACCTCTTTTCTCCTATAATTTAGACATAATACTTTTGAGAGTTTCTTTTTCTTTTTTAAGAGAATGTTTTATCTCATGTAGCTCAGGCTGGTCTCAAATTCCCTATGTAGTAGAAGCTGGACTTGCCCACCTGATCTTCCTTCTTTCATCTCCTTAGTACTGGAATCACAGTTGTGTACTATAATGCTAATCCTTTTGAGCATTTCATTTTTTTAGTTGTTTATTATTACTACCATTGTTACTATTAGTGTGTGTTAACTGTGAACAGTCGTAACTGTCTAGTCAGGTGTCAGGGAGCTAATACAGACAAGATGAAAAATGGAAGTCCTGTGTCAGTTCTGCCTTTCAGTCAACTTCCAGAGTGATCCTCTGCTTTGTTCTTATGTACAGTGAAACTTTGGAGAAGGTTTCCAAATGTGGCAGTTATCACAACAAAGCTTTAGGCCTAGCTGCCTAAAACTCCCTAGCAAAATAACAAAGCACCTGTGACCTTCACAATAAGAATGAGATTTATTGGCTGATATAGCTCAGAAAGGGCCTAGAGAGAAAGGATTTGTAATAAGCCTAAAGATTTTATTAGTGGAGGATGCAAAGTACACGGGACCTCTTTTATAAGAATGGGTTCCAGTCACTGGACAAAGCCTAAACTATGCTTAGGATATGTGCGGATTCAGGTGGAGGCTGGCTGACTCCTGGTAGAAACGAATGAGTAGTTTGGTTCTTTGACGCATTCCTGAAGACCAGGCTTCATTCAGTCCCTGAATGAAGAAAATAGGCCCATGTGATTGACAGTCTTGTTTCTACATTGCTCTAAGCTGTTCTTCCTATAGGAAGAGAGAAGTTTTGGGTTACTATATAAAAAGATGTACATTCAAGAATAAACTGTCCAGTTCTGTTTAAATGCCAGTCCTGGGAAAAGAGCAATAGAGAAGGAACATTTGAAGGAGTGCGGAAAGCACAGAAGCTCAGAAGACAGGGAGGAGTATCTAACAAAAGCCTAGAGATAACATGGGCAGGGCTCCTAAGAGGGTTTGCAGTAAAATGTCACCGTTTGTCTATTGCATCCCACCTTGCACATGCCTGATCATGTATCTTTGTCTCCTCATCTTTTATATTCCTCATAGCCTGGCTTCTAATTACAGCACACTGAGTTAGAGCATCGCCTTACAGAGGACTCCTCGCCTGCATCATCACATCTTCCGGTTAGCTGGGCATACAACAGTGTGTACTTTGGCTTTGGCAGCATCACTCTTCCTTGTTCCTTTTCTCTTTGTTTAGAGTATATTGCTTTTCATCAATTCCCTGTTTGATGAATTCTTTCTTTCTGCTTTTGGTTAGTTGGTTTGTTTATGTTCTTCTGAGACACCGTTTCATGTAGCCCAGTCTGGCCTCTAATTCGATGTATAACCGAGCCAGGCTGTGACCTCTTCCTCCTCCTAATTCCACCTTTGGAGAGTTGAGATGTAGGCAGCCGTGGGCCACCTCAACTCTTCCTGTGTTGATGACCACTTGTCTGCCATGGACAGCAGGTCTTTGATTCCTGAGCTCTCGTTCCAGATAATAGAATATGAATATTTGCACGGGGAATGTTCTAACCTTTGTTCATATATTTCAGTGACATGTCGGCCTTTCCCTTAACCCTCTGTTCAGTCTGCATACCATTATAACCCGTTAGTTACCTTTCTCTAGGAGAATTTCAAGTCGCACCTGGTGTGTTTGGTTATAGAAATGGAAGGAGGTGAAAGAGAGATGTCGAGTTAGTTTTGATTATGTAGCACATCCAGGTTTGATTCCAGGATGAAAATTGTAGAGCACTAGCATCCTAGGTCACTAATGTTACTTCCTTTATTATTATTAGTAGTAGTACTACACAAATTGCTTCAGATTAATTCTTGTTTACAAAGTGCTACACTAATTCTTTGTTACTTTTATGGCAAAGTAATGATAAAAGTTATATTTGTGTAAAAATACAAGCATATAAATATATGCTGATATATTTATATACTGAGGTCCACTTTGCTTTATGCCTAAGATCATAGAGAATGCATATGTGAATGTGCATGTGCATGTGAATGATTTACATATTCCTCATTCTAACTTGAATGTATTGTGAAACTAGTTTCAGCTATTTATATTATTTCATACTTAATATAGTCCTGACACACATCTCATTAAAAGAAAGTGAAAAGAAACACATTTGTGAACCAAGTCAGGTGTTCTCATGTCCATAGAGTAGTAAAGTAAAATGGAGTTTTATTCTGTTGTGTTTATTTTATGTGGCATCAAATGTTTTCACATAAAATTTTATCACGCTTACTTTAGTACTTTTGATTCTATAAATGACTGATGCACATTATTGAAACAGGTAGTTCTGACTGAACTGAATATATTTAGTGAAACATTAAGGAATCTGCATCTATGTTAAGACAGCCCCTTGAGTGACATATGATATGATTAAATGTCCCTCAATATACATTACTGTTTCACTGTTTCCTTCTGCCATTTCAGGATTCCATACTTTTCTGCCTATTTTAGATAATATTTCTAATAGTTACTAGTCACCCAGCAAAATATACCTTCAATATATGTTACAATGTATGTTTATTATGGCTAATTGAAAGTGTGCGTATTAGTGACTGAATGTATATAATTATTAGCACATCTATATGTATGAGAGTAAAGAAAATAAGGAGTGGTTTTAAAGCCTCATTTAGATTTCAGTTGAAAAATAATATAAACTGGATAGTAAAAGAAAAAATAGTGTTTTTATCTTAATATTTTTCTTTATTAAAATGTATATATATATATAATTTATTTTATGCTTACCATTTTAAATAGTTCACTGGGTTATCACAATGATTTTAAAGTTTTGTGTTTTTTATTTTCCTTGAGAAATACCACTAATAGAGCCCTTTGTATAGCAGTTGATATTTTTATGTGGTATAACTCTGATGATCGAAGCTATGGATGCCACAAAGTCAGACCATACAACAGATCTCACGTGACAGGTTTATTGCGGGAGGGTGGTATACTGCCTCTGCCTGTGGGTGAGGGTGGAGGGAGAGAGAGAGTAGGGAGAGGAGGCACTGGCTTTTTATAAGGGATGTAGCACATGCACATAGGGAGGATATACGTGACTCATGATGACAGTGGATAAGTGTAGTGATAATGTGTCACATCTTGGCAACTAGCGATGATATATCCTGTTGTTGCTGGGTCCCTGGGGCAGGCCAATGAAGATTCCTGGTTGTTAACAGTAGCTGTCATGACCATGTAAGCATCTTTGAATATACCACTAGAATAAGGAAAGACATTTTTAGAGAAATGACATTTCAATTTACTCTATAAGACTTTTAAGTTTTGTTTAAGTTTTATGAGTTAATACATATATTAATTGGTAAATTTATTTTAATCAAGATGCATCTCTCACTAGTTTATATTTAGCACTTAGCTATTCTGTCTCTCTATATAAATAGGTTCTTGTTTTAAAGAGATATTTGAAAGATAGTATTTACATATATTACTGAATAAATCTACAATGTAAACTGTAGAGAGAATATGCGCAGATTATGTATAAACTGGAATTCCTAAGTCAGTTCACCCTGATGTTTCTACCACACCTAGGTATGGGATGTAATGTTAGATAGATGCATTTATCTGTTTGCTGAAGAAAATCATCATTCAACTTGTGATGGCTTGGATTAAAGTTAAAGCATTAGCTGAATTAATCCAGGACACTAGCATGTTGCTGATTTGTTTTATATGACCTGGGAGGTAGTGAGTTTGTTACAAGAGGTACAGTCATGTGCTATCAAGTATTCATTGACTGGGAAGTCATGTGATTTAGAAAAGCCACTGAAAGAATTGCCAAAGAGAAAGAGGCTCTAGTAGAACTGTCAGTATCCAATAACCTGTGCTGTGTAAGTTTTTGCTCACTGTGTGAGAGCATGTGAATCATCACAGATATCTAAGTAGCACCTTAATTACCAGTCATGAAGTGAAAAGGGACCAATAGTGACTACTTACTTCCCTTATTTTTTTCTTCTTTCCAGAGTAATGTTGATAGCTTTTCTGTTAAGTACTTTAAGAAGTCTGAATTTAACTTGGTAAACAAGCTAAATCTCATCTGCCAGCAAGTTCTTGTAAAGACCTAGACAGAAGAATTTTTAAGGACTTTAAACAAAACAAAATATTAAGACAGATATGTGACAAATCATATTGACCTATAAAATCCAAATAGAAGCAAAAACTTAGGATTGTGTTTTATATGATTTGTGAGAATGTGTGCAAATGTCTGTGTGTTGATTTATACATCAATACATTTTGCTTTGTAATTTGCTAGTTTGGCATGTAGTTTCTTACTATATAATGCTACTTTATACTGTCTTGTCTTTTCTAGTTAAAGCATTTATTATGCTTTACATTATTAAATATGTGATGTTAAATACTGTTCTGAAACTAGTTTATTACTTCATTACCTTTAGGAAGATATAAAGATAGGTCTGTAAGAAATGACTTGTGGAAATTATATTTTTCTCCAAATGGAGTAATAGCTTAGAAATTTTGATAGCTAAGAGTAGACATTTTATACTCAAAAACTAATATAATGTCTATTGGTTAATATGACACAAACACTGATTTTTTTTTATATTTGCATGTTTGCATAAATGTACAGGCACTTTGTCTTTCATGGTTCTCAGTTGCTTTTGAGGGGGCTCTTAATACTCTGCCGTTGGAACTGAAGTTAATATTCTAAATATCAGTTAACATTATGGTAAGCTGAGTAAATTATACTTTGAGTAAAATGAATTTTACTTGTGATCACTCTCTGAAGTTTTTTCTGTTTTGTTTCTAATCTCCAACAAGTCCCTGTAAAAGACCTACGGCATGTCCTATAAAGTATTGACTTTATTGTCCTTTACTCTTAGATATTGAATGCATCATCATAGTTTGGATCACTGAGTCAGAAATCACCAGCTTAGTGATGCTGAGTTTCTATTCCTGACATTTTTGGCTTACTTATTCCCCAAGTTTGGTCATTTTAAAATTCTCAGTTGATTCTGATATGTAGTCTAAGTTATGAGGCACTAATCTAAATTGAAGTGTATGTCTAGGGCTTCCAATATAAAGCTTTTGGGTGCTAATAACATTGCTTAGTTGTGTCTGGACAAGAGATAAAGGCTGAAACTAGAGTACTTGAGAAAGATTTAGTATCTGAAGGAAGGCTTGCGAAATTATCTCTTGGGGCTGGAGAGATGGCTCAGCAATAAGATTACTGCTGTTCTTCCACAGGACATTGAATTGTTTCCAGGACCCATGTAGGGCATTTCGGAGCCAACTGTAGCTATAGCTACAGGGATGTGGCACATCCTCCTGGCTTGTCTGCCATCCACACACATTTCATTCACTTATACATATTCACATACATATACATATAAATAAAAATAGCAAATATCACTCAGCTTTAGTTCACAGAGATTAAAGAGAGTATGCTAGACAGGAGAAATGTTGATGTCATATGAATATATAGAAATGAGTTTATTTAATGAATTATCAGTAACCCTTCATGCTAAATTGATTGTTTTAATATGCCTGAATTTTAATCAGTTTTGTACTGAGGGTGTGCTTGGTATGAAACACCAACTAATTTCTTTAATTTACAGTTACATATAAAGTAAAGATAAGAGTATATTAAAACAATTGCATTTATTTATTTGGTTGGTTTACTAGGATGAGAAGAAGAAACCGCAAAACTAGGAGATATGGTGTTTTGGACACGAACATAGAGAACATGGAATTGACGCCTTTAGAACAAGATGATGAGGATGATGACAACACACTGTTTGATGCCAATCATCCTAGAAGGTAAGTTGCTACAGTGTGTCAGGATGCAAACCTTTGCCCAGACAGTTGATGTACACTATCATTTTGCAGGCATTATTCTAGCAGATTTTACTGGGTTCTGTTTAGTGAAGTTCTTTGTCCTGCCCTAGCCATGGATTTCACTCACAAGGCTTTGCTGAAATAAATATAAACAATAGTATACATTCCCTAAGATGAACTTCCTCTTTGTAGATTTCTTTGCAGTGTTTGCATGAAATATTTTATTCTTGCAATATGCATTACCTCAGCATATATTTTGCTTATGTCTGTTTTTGAGAAATATTTAGTAAACTTGCTTTTAGCTTTACAATCTGAAATGATTTTGTTATTTTGCTTACTTGATTTGCAAATAGTGCTTCCTGATAGAACTGTAAGACTGGAAGTTTGTTGTTTCGTGGTTTAGCTGTGATCTCCTTAATCAGACCTAGTCCCACAACACATCAAGATCTTTTCTAAGGTGTTTGGATAAACAAAATTACAAGAGTATATGAATTAGTATCAGTGCAAGTGGAATGAAAAGAGGCAACAAAGTTATAGCAGGTAGGAAAGCTATGCAAAGAGAACATGGGATTGCTTGTGAAGGCAGAGTCTAGAATCATAAATCAGAGGGCACAGAAATCTCTTTTACTTGATGAAATTTATTCTTTGACAGTTTCATATAGGTATATAGTACATTCTGCCTAACCTCTCCGCCACCTTGTCTCCCTCTCCTCCACCTTGTCTCCTTCTCCCCAGAGTCCCCTCACCCACTTTCTTACAATTTTCTCTTCCACAATCAGGCCTTTTTGTTCAGATGCAGTGAGTTTAACCTGGACTTATGAACACAGGTGTGCACATACCCACTGGACCATGGTGGTCTCACAGTTAGGTCAGTAACTGCTGTGAATGGCTCTTCCTTCACCAGAATTGTTTAGTAGCCAATAGCTCAGCAGGGAGGAATCAGGCCCCAGGTCATGACTGGCTATTGACAGGTTCAGTGGCATGAAGGCGCAGTGCAGAAGACTCAGCTGCCCTTTGCAGTGGCTGTGCCACGTCCTGAAGACAGCATCTCATCGTCCTGTGTGACTTGCAGCTGTTTCCAGCTGTTGTAGGGAGTTACACTCACTCTTCCTGAGCCTCGTTGGAGTGGCTTAACTGCCCTGCTTAGGGCTAAGCTTTCAGCTACCACTGTTAACACCTTGAGCAGCCCTGATTCTGCACTCACTGTTGTTCCTTGCAGAGAGAAGTGCCTGTGATAAAGGATGAGAGTAACATCTGTCTGTGGTTATAAACAAATATTTAGAATGCAGTTTGGTCCCAACTGCATGGTCTGAACCACAGTAGTGAATCCCCTACTGGGCCCTCTGCTCCCAGGCTCCTAGCTGTGTGGTTTTTGTTTGTTTTGCCAGGCATACATTCCCCTGGTAGAGGCCTGAAATCCTGTGTAAAGCAGTGGGCATGCCAGGCAGGTTGTCATTTGAGTTGTTAGGTAAGGTCTGGGCAGGGCTGCTGCTTTGTATTGATATAGAATTGAGTAGCTCAACGTTTGTTAGATTTTTCTGTTGTTAGAATGAAGATATCATACATAGATGAATAAATAGTATTGCTCCCAGAAGCCATTATTTGTTAAATAAAAATCTCATTGCCAAATGTGTGGTTTCTATAAGAGTTGGTAGTTGAGAGTGCCGGCAGTCTTTCTGGTGTCTTCCATCCCCAAGAAAGCTGTTAGGGGAAACTTAGGGCTCAGGTCCAGCTTTCTGTGTCATGGGTCTGAATGTATGTTGTCTTCAGCAATGGATGCTTTCTTCCTCTGGCTCTGACGGGCTAACAAGAGGAATGGCAAGAGTCCGTACTGTTTGGCGTGTAAGACTGGTTTTATTTGCTGTCTCTTTTTAAAGTATGGGCCAGCCAAATTTGTTAGCTTGCATTTAATAGTTAGTGTATCTAATTTGTACTTATCTTCATGTTAGAATCAGACGAAAAATAATATGCAGTAGCCTAAGCACAAACACGTACTGAGTAAATAGATGGTGACCTTGAGTGCCATGTCTGAGTGCTAAATAAGCAAAGGCTTTAGAGTTGATTTACTCTTTAAAACTATTATTGTCATTTGCAATGACCATAATTATATTTAATTATGCTACATATTATGAGATGTCTGCTATAAACATTCATAGAAAGGAAAGACAAAATGAAATTTCCAGTTCATGATTACCTCCAAAGAACAACTCAATTGGAGTATCAGCTCACCTGTATTAAATATGTTTTAATTTGAATGGGAATCATCCTCCATACTTCTTGTTTGAACACTTGGTTTCAGCTGATAGCATTGCTTACTCAAGCTTGTAAAGCAATTAGCCAGTAGAGCCTTGCTGAAGAAAATAGGATGCTGTCAGTGCCACTTACCAGTTTAGTACCTAGCTCCAGTTTCCTCCTGCTCCTGTTTCCCCGACCATGGATCCAGTGTGAATAGCTGCATTGTCACCCTCCTGCCTGCTGCTATCCTGACCACCATGATGGAATGTGCCCTGCAAACTGTAAGCCAAGTTACAGTCTTACTCCCGAAAATGTAGCTAATACAAGAATTCATCAAGAGTTTGCCACAGGCAAAAATAATCACCTTAAGTTTAGTTGTTGTGAAGGTGATGGTTCAGAAGTTAATGGTTCAGAAGTTAAAAGGAAAGTTCATGAGACTATTATGTATAATTATATTCCATCAACTTTGAACCTTAGAGAAAAAAGATGGATACATTCCTAAACAACCAGTTTGTGTACTCTTTGCTGGGAAAGACATCCTTGCCTGCTCTCAGTTTTCTTCAGTTTCCTGTAGTTCTTTATATAGGGTTGAGGCCTCATGGGTCTTTCCCCACTGGCGTGGTCATTGGTGTCATCCTTGCTCAGATCACATTTGGGTAGTCATCACATTCTCACAGCAACTCCCCACCCCCCACACACCCCCACCAGGGCTCTTAGAATCACTCTGCCTCTTCTCTAGCTTTCCCTGACCTTAGGTGAAGCAGTCGCGACTGCGCTCCACGACCCATTTTGAAAACTACTTTGTAGATTTTGTAAGCAGCCAGAGTAAAAAGAAAGATGAGTTAGACCCTGCAATCATGAGAGGGCCTTGTACTATTTAAAGCTATCAGAGGATATTTAAGGGTACCACACAAATTTAGGATTTAAATTTACTAGGCAAAAGAGAAAGACACAGTAATAATAAAGTGGTTCAGTGTTTAACAGTTAGGTAGTGAAGTCATTTTGAGTTTGGAATCTTAGTTTATATTTCAGTAGGTATTAAATTTAATAGCATTCATCGTGGAGCACAGTCAAACTGTAATGAAGCTATAGGAGTTATTATGGGCCATCAAGTATGAAGCCATTTTTATTGTAAGGAATTACAGGTGATTGTCCCAGTGATCAGAGAAAACCGAATGATCATTCTGATACTAGGATTAGTGATTGATATTTGCTGTGTACCCAGGTGCTCTAGCAACCTCTGGCTTCATAGGGTGAACAGAGGTACACAAATTGCCCAGTTTCATGTGGTTAACAGTCTGTTGGATAGACTTAAGGCTAGCAAGACAGAAAAAAAGAAATGTAAAAATAGTCAACTTGGGATTTGACATTTTTATTAATTAAGGTTTCCAGAATCAATAGTAATTTACTTTTGGAGGCATATGTTTATTTTTAAATGAGAAACAAAGATGGATCTTAGAGATACTACGTAGCAAAATACAGTGGAGTTGTTTGCGTGTTCTTCCTTTATTCTCTGCATTTCTCTCCCCCTCTCCCTCTCCTTCTCCCCACCTCTCCCTCCCCATGTGTGTGTGTGTGTGTGTATGTGTGTGTGTGTGTTCATGTAGATTAAATACAGAGCCTAGCAGATTTATGCTATATAAGCACCTCTGAGTTGCATCCTCAGCTATGCATTTGTGGTTGTATACTAGATTTGGATTTCTTTGTTGGTAGAATTCATGAGTGGGAACATTAGAGAGTGGAGTTTTTTACTGTTAATAATACATTGAGCTTTGTAATAGACATACATACATATACATATATACATACATAGGCACATATGTAGGCTTATGTTTCCAACTCTGAATGTAAAGGTTATAAGAGCGAAAGGATTAAGACATTTGCTGTCAGACTGCTTTACAGAAATGTCAAAAGCTACATCCACAAATTCTCAGCAACATACCTGCATAAGATGAGCTGGACAAAATCAGCATCAGTAGGCATGCCGCACTAGAGAAGAGGAGACCACAGGGACTCAGCACTCCACAGAAAACTGCAACCGACTAAGGAGTGCTAAGAGTCAAAGAAATCTTCTTAGAGAAGAACACACCGGCTGGTTATCCAACCAAATGGTCAGCCGTGTTGTATGTATGTATGCTGTACATAGACTGAGCAGGTTGTGTATATGCCTTTAGGAATACATGTGTGTATTTATATGTACATACATGTAAGCTATAACAATAAATGAAAGCAATAAATTTGACAGCGAGCAAGCAGAGATATATGGGAAGATTTCGAGGTAGAACAGTGAAAAGGAAATGATATAACCCTAAAAATAAAATAAAAAAATAAAAAGAATAAAGCCATATTAAGAAGGCAAACACAAGAATCAAATTTGAATAAGGTTGTAAAAGAAGTAAAAAGATTAAAAATAAAGCCACAGACTTTCTTTGCAAATTTATTATGGTAGCAGAAATGACTTAACTTCAGACAATGCACATGTATCTGTCTTATCCATGTACCTAGTATGTTTTCAAAGAATTCTTAATGATGTATTAAAAGAAAGCACTTCATGAAATTATCTAACTTAAGTCACGCTTTGTAGATTTACTTTCATTAGCCAGTCATCCTTAAGAATTTACATTACTAAGTTAGCTTATTAAATAGCTGAAGTTTGGGTACCTCCACATATGTTAATAACAGGGACTGCCCTCATGGTCCCTCCACATATGTTAATAACAGGGACTGCCCTCATGGTCCCTCCACATATGTTAATAACAGGGACTGCCCTCATGTCCCCTCCACATATGTTAATAACAGGGACTGCCCTCATGTCCCCCTTGCCCACCTCACTGACTTGGTAAGCACACCAGCACTGAGAGTCTTGGGTAGCATTTTATAATACTTCTGTCAAATTTTCAATAGTTCTAAGGAAAAAAAAAAAGGATCAGAATATCCCAGTCAGCATCTCTTCCTTTTCATACTATGACAGATTCCAAACATCAGCAGTTTTATATCCCTTCTTTGATGGCTGACTTTAACTTCCCCTTTATGGCACAGTATATGATGAACATAATCAGGCAGCACAGAACACGTTACCAGTCGCCAGCATCTGCTCTGAAGCCTGCTCCTTCTATTGCTGTACATTACTAGCTGCCCTCACCACTGAATGCAGGGATTTTAACAACTGAAACAGGAGGGCGGATGCTACATTTCTCAGCTCTTCTACTTCATTAATTTGTATCTTTAAAAGATGAGTGGAGCTACTGGACAGCTCGCTCTACAGACTGGATCAACACAAAGGGAACAATAAGAAACAGGGAAAAGGCTAAAGTGGAAAAACATCAAGAAAAAACAAAGTAATAAAAAGGAAGAGGAAAGACTATTTGTGGGTTATTTTGATACTATGTCAAATACAATTTAAGGCAGCATATTTATTAATAAATAGAATTTTGTACAACCCTAATATTTTTCCAATGTACCATTATATACATGTATGTATGTGTGTGTGTGTGTATATATATATATATATATATATATATATACATCACATCCACACCCACATATATATACTAGTATGTTCCATTGGAGATATTTTATGTGTGTATGGTATGTATATGTGTATATATGTGTGTGTATGTATATATATGTATATATATATAAATTATATGGACATATGTGTAGTCTGTACCAATTATATATAATATCCAAATATCTATATAAATTCAATGGTACAGACTAGTATATGTGTATGTATGTGTGCGTGTATATGCACATATACTATATATAGTATTATGCATATGTATATGTATATTATTATGCAAAATATATACATATTACTGCTATGTGAACAGGTAGTCTTGAACTTGTAGTGATTGTCCTGACCTCTTGAATGATGAGATTGTAGATATGAGCTACCATCTCTCACTTTTATTACTATATTGTATAATATTCAACATTTACTGCATAGAAAATATCTCAGTAGTTGATGCACATTTCACTAGGAGGGAACATGAGGTGCTAGAAGTGTCACAAGAATGACTAAATAGACACTACACTGCCCTCTTTACTAGAAGTGCTATGAGAATGGTCTTCTAAAGGAATTCTTACAGCTCCAGTTCGAGGGAGGAAAATTGGGGCTGACTCCTTATCCTGTTAGAATCTCATTCCATTTGTTTAGTATTTATTTGATTTTCATCTAAAATATGAACATTCCCATTCTGTCCCTCCCCTCTCCTAAGAGTCTGCATTCCTGTTAGTTTTCCAATCCCACAGGACTGGGGTGCTGTGCTGGTCTTTGGTTCCTCCTGCATGAAGTGCATTCTACACTAGCAACTGTAATTAATTTTCAGTCATATCTTACTTCTACTGCGTCAGTACTTACACACTTCTCCTTTGTGGCCCAGACTCTTTGTGGTTGTCGTTTGTTTGTTTTAGAGCACATAGCATTTTTAGGGAGGAGGGGAAGCCTCCTCCGTGCACTTTCATAAATTGGCTCGTGTGTTGTTTGTAGAGGTTCTGTCTTCCTCGTCCACTCTCTTGTTTAGGGCTGTAAAATGGGAAGAGCATAGCAAGTGTTTACATGATGGACGGCATTTTCTCTTCTTTTGAACAGAAAAAACTCAGGAGATGAGATAGCATGTCATCACTAAAACGAGCTACCAGTTTTCTGAAAAAAAAAAAAATCTTCAGAGAAAATGTCAGTAATCCACTTCACTCTCAGTAAAGAGTAAAACAACTTTAGAGCACAAAGAACGAATGGAAACAGTTTGTCAGTAGAGGGAAGTTTAACTTCTGTCAAAAATAAAATAATTATTAAAATGATATGAATTAGAAGACAACTCTAAAACTAAGGAAGCAGCTTTAAAAGTGAGTACTAGTGTTCCTAGGCTAGGCTAGTAATTTATGTTAAATATGTCATTTTAAATCCCTAAATTTGCTTCCTCATGACTTTTACGCTGCCACGTTTAATTTAATTTGTATGTGTTCATTATACTTTGTACATAACGACACTTAATCATAACGATACTTTCTTGCTGTCTATATCAGTGTTGGAATCAGAAAAAGGGTTCTATTGAAGTGCTTAACAGATGCAGTAATTACCTGGGCCCTGTAGGGCAGGCAGGGTTGAGAGGTGACAGACTGAACAGTGCTGGGACATGCACTTAGCACTAGAATGTGGTGGGAACCAATTGGCCAAATGGTATTTCAGCATACCATTATTAGAGAGGTCTTCATTTCAGGTCAACATTACCTCTGAATTGTGAGTGACTTCCAGACTGTATGTGTACAGCTGTCTGACAAAATAAAGAATTGAGATTCTTTTCTTAATTTATTAATTGATCACTAGCTTCCCAGCTTCCCAACATTAAACAATATTTTTGACTGTGAAAATAAAGGAAGGGGATCAGGAATTCACAAGCATCTTTAGCTTTGTGAGACTATAATTTAAAAAAAAAAAAAAGGCAGTATTTCTAAGAGTTAATAAAAACCCAGGGCCAAGCATAGTAGATCATGCTGTAATCCTAAAACTTGAGAGGCCATTTTGTATATTTGAAATGATTAAACAACAAAACATGCTTTTAAACTATTTTCTAACTCTGTTCCACACACTGGCACATGCAGGCTGCTATAATGCACACATGCTTTGAGTGTTCTGGACATCATCAGAGCATTGACCACTGAGGTTAATAAAGATTCTACCCGTATTTTGTCCTTTGTTTCAAATTGTTGCCAGTTCTGTGGAGACTTAAACCATTACTTCATCTAGGGCCTAATGCTTTTGAGCTGGTGACTAAAATAGCTAAACAAGCTGCCAGTTTAACTCTGACAATGTAATGATACTTCATGCAAGTATTTTCTCACCATCTCTTGCAAGCTTCATCTCTGGAATAATTTGGCAGCTTGTGATTGCAGTTGCGTATCTTGTTTTGTGACAGGCTTTTATTGTCACAGAAGTTATTGACCTGCGTTTGTCTAGGACAGTATGCTATCTAAGGATATGGTCTTCTTCCTAGGACAGGGTATGCTGGCAGTACTGTCTTCAGTGGCCACAGTCTGTCCTAGTGGCTTTCGAGCTTCAGTCTCTCTCTCTCTCTCTTAATAGGCACAGCTCTCAACACTTGGCCCCCTCAGAGTGTGCTGTGGTCCCTGACTCCAGTCTAACATCTGTGGTATTTCTCCAGGAAGTAGAACTTGATTTCTTTCCTCATGTAATGCTAATGCCATCCTCGTTTCCAGAGAAAGGGCAACTGAATTAAGGGTAGCAGATAAGAAGGGCATATTGATGTGTGAGTTGCAGTTATTTTTAAAAATTCACAAGACAGCCAGATAAGGTCCTGTGGGAGATGTGTCAAAGAGAGTCGCAAGCTCCAGCCATGGTATGGTGTTGTATAAGTGTGCACTTGATCTCAGGCCTTGAGTGGGGAATGGAGAAATGCATCATAGCTGGAGCCAAGTTAAGGTCGTGTAAAAACAAAACAAAATCTCTGAAGACTGATTTTCTCAGTTAAGAATGCTCCCAGACCTTCCCATGCTTTTAAATAACTTTTATTGAAAACTTGTCCCTTGCCGTTCATTCACTTATCTGAAACAGGGTCTGACTAGGTAGCCCAGACCAGTCACGAATTTCTCCCCATCATCCATGCACAACCAAACTTTGTCTTTTGTAGGATTTTTTGTTGTTGCTGCCATACTACAAATCTGAAAGATTGTTTTTTCATTGAATGTGATTTCAGAAATAAAGAACTATATTTATAGAAACAAACAAAAAAACTATTGCCTAATGCCCATTGAAATAATTTGTTAATGTTCTGTGAGAACAATTTTATTGTGAATATAAACATGAGAGGTCTTATTACTTACGATATTATGTATAAAATTATTTTGAATAGTTAAAATTACAGTTCAAAGACTAATAATATCCAACGTAATTAATAAGTGACACTGTCACATAACCACAGTGGTTCACAATAAAGAACTTTTTCTTAGTTTATGTTATTCTCCTTAAAACCTCTGAGTCTTTAAATGTGTTTACAAGCGCAGTCTTATTCATATATCTATTTATTCATTTTGCAGATGAGTATGTGCCTTTAATGAGAAGACTTCATATTTCTACTGAAGAATAGAGTTTCTATGTCTAAGGAATAAGAAGCCACTCTATCAAGGGGAGGGGAATTTAAGTTACATACATTATGTCAACCTTTAATTTGTTGTTAATAAATATTGCATCATTTTGTTACAAGTTTGTAAATTGGAACTGCTGTATTTATTAGTGGGCTCCATGTTGTTAGGGACAGACTGTATTGTGCTGGAGTTCCTGTTTGAAAGTTATTTTAAATGTTCTCTGCAAAACTTTGCCCCTCCTTTTACCGTACTCGTGTAACTTGGTTTTCTTTATTAATCAGTTGTCGCTGTTTTCTTTTTTGTCAGTGTCATAATTTAAAGAACTATAAGCCACAACTAACTGCTATGAATTAATCAATTCTACTAAACTTTTTCCCATTTTTGTGGGGGAAAAGCCAAATCTATTATGTTGTTTTTGAGTTTGTAAATAGTAAGAATTGTCTGTGCTAAAGTATGAAAAAGAATAAATATGATTTAAAACTATTTAAGTGGTACAGACAGAATGTGTTTACAAAATAAATACTGCATAATTATATATTAACATGTGTTGTTTTATATTATCTTTATATACTGCGTCCAAAACCTATGTTTTCCTAACTATAGGGTCTCATACCTGTATTTCCTGTATTAAGGAGGATCTCTGTGAGTTTGAGGTCAATGATAAATCAGACAAAGAAGGTTGATTAGATATTTTGGAAATCTATGAATTTCAAATACATTTGTAGTGTAATCTGAGAGAGTTAATAATGCAAATTGTATGGTTATAAGTATGAGTCTTGTCAGAGATCAAGACATTGAGATTTTTTTATCTGTAGACATTGAAGTCAGGATTTTATCTAGAGACTAGCCTTATCTCACAGCAAATCCCACGCAGGACCCATTTTTACATATTTTAAAATTTAGAAGAAAACTTAAAGAAAAAGCATGGGTCATAAAACTCCACTGCTTGTTAGCATCAGTGAGGTCATTTAAATGAATAATCCCTAGTCATAGTGGCTTATATGGATGTTGTTATTTATTAACATCAGCTTTACAATATCTATTTCTACCATGTTTGACATTTTCTCTGTAGCAAAGCTGATTAAAAAAAAAAAACTTTTCCTCAAAACCTAAATTTGGCTATTTTGTAGGCTTCTGCTTCATGATGATGAATTAATTTGGCATTGACTAAAGCCAACCTTGAGGCTACTCTCATACAAGGCCACAATAGAATCTCCTCTAACAATGAGAAAAAGATCAAAAGAAAAATACTTCTATATTTAAGTATAACACAGGCCTGTAATATTTTAAATAAAACTCAAAACTTCACATACTAAAAAAGTATTCTTGTCACCACATTCCCTTTGTATATTGGGAAGCTTTGCTGGCTGTCCCCCTAGGTTATGTGGCACCATCATTTTGTGGCTGGGGTTGTGGTCATCTTAAGTTCCACCTTGACTGAGACTCCAAAGCAGCTTATTCACGTGTTGGTAGTTGGTGGGAGTTCAATTATAATGCTTAAGATGAATCTAGCAACTAGATTCTAAGATCATCCCAAGAGAAATGTAAAAAACAGCCACCTGGGGCTAGAGAGATAGCTCAGTGGCTAAGAGCACTGACTGCTTTTCCTAAGGTCCTGAGTTCAAATCCCAGCAACTACATGGTGGCTCACAACCATCTGTAATGAGATCTGACGCTGTCTTCTGGTTGTACCTGTACAGTGTACATAGATATAATAAATAAATCTTTAAAAAAGAAAAAAACAAAACAAAACAAAAAAACCAGCCACCTATCTTAGTATTTCATTTCAGGTGTGTGTGAATATTGACTCTGGCACATTCTATTCATTAAGCTTGTCACTAAGATTAATTTAGAATCAAGTGAAAGAAACTACAATCTACATGATTAAAGTGGAAATTTCTGTTATTCTTTAACAACTCAGTTGAGTCATGGGATGTTTTTCTGGGTACTATCTTGTGAGAGAGCATGTGATATTTTCCTAAAAACAGACACTTAAGAGGGAACATGATGCTTAGAAGGAATATAAATGGAACCACACACAAACAGTGAGAGAATGCTCTTGCATTGCTACACCATGCAACGTTTTGCTGGTCTTTGATCTTCTTTGGAGTTCACTTCTTAGAAATACACCAAAGAACTTCTCATGACATTAGTTGTCATGGAAGCAAGAAGCCATTACAATAGAACAACATAATATAGTAAGGGGGATCTATGCTGCTAAAAATCAACTGTTTGCTGGAGGGGCATTATACTAGCCTATGAGAACAAGTCCAATCTAATCAGGTCATAATTAAATATGTTGCAGCTTTAAAACCTTGGAGACGGGGGTGGGGGGGGAAGGGGGATGAAGAGAAGATATGGGATGTGGAACATTAGGAGGGTGGACAGGAGGGGGGATAAAATCTGGAGTATTCCAAAAGGAACTGGGAGAGAGCCATATCAGACCCTGAAACGAGAGTCATTGACAAGAGAGATTGGCATTTGAAAATGCAAATATTGAAAGTAAGAGCAATCAGACCATTGAAAGCATGAGGAGCCCTGGTAGGTGAATGGAAAAGAGACAACTGGTATTAGTTTCAGAAGTCTCATGCCAATAGGATAGGGCAAGCCATAACTAGAAGTCTCAAGAATCAAAGTGCTCAATATTTTAATTGTGTGGTGAATTTGGCTATTTCCAAAGAAATTATAAGGCTAAAAGATTTGGAGCTCAAAGTAGCAGATGCAGAGGACATGGTATTTGTAGAAGAGAACAAGTAGGTTCTGACTGCTATGAAACACAAAGACTCCCAGGGTATTTTAGCTACTATGAAAGAGCAAACATGGGTCTAAGCATTGTAGGTCTAAAAGAGACATATGAGGTTGTCCCTTGTCATTAGAAAACAAACCAAGAGGCTGTTACCTCAAGGCCCTGCAGCAAACAGTATCTTCCTTTGGTCATCTTCCCTTGATCAACTAGGAGGTACCAAACAGACAAGAAAATCAAAACTATTTCTGATCTTGTACATGCTACAGAATAAAGTGCAGCTTTGGTTTGGCCAAGGATACCCTATCCCTAAAAATTGAATGTAACAAGTTAACCACTCACTGGTCCTTTACCTTTAGGGACAGTAAGGATAATCTTGGGAAGAAGTAGCTTAATTTCTCAAGGATTTATTGTGTATCCAGTTATAGTAGATTGAGATAGCAAGGAAGAAATTAGAATTATGGCATATGTGAAAAAAGAGATACAAATTTATGCAGAGAATAGAATTGATCAGGACTTGTTTACTTACATCAAGGTCAAGGTCACTCCAGCAGAAAGACCAAGGCTTTTGTGAATCCTGCAAAGTAAGTGTTCTGGAAGACAGTGCTTGATGATCAGAGACACAGGTTAATGGTACAAATAAACAGTAATGACATAGAAAGTTTGGTGCATTCAGGAGTTGAAGTTAGTATACTTTCTCCAAAGTCTTAGAATCCAGATCGATCCCTACAGAAGGTTTAAACATGTTTATTGGAATTGGTAATGTCACAAATAAGACAAAAGTCCAGTAGGTTACCTGTGTGGGACCCAAAGGGCAAAGGGAAGTTGGGACCTTATGTAGTTGACATAACCAAAAATTTATGGGCAAAGGATCTTTTACAACAATATGGTACTCAAATTAATATCCCTGCATTCCTGGGGAGAGCAAATAAGGAAACAAGATGATATGGTAGATGCTCCTGGGGAAGGTTTTGATAACAGGTGATTGAGAACAATCATAACCTTTGCCCATTGTCGAAACACAGGACATCACAGGGATTGAGTTTTCAAATATATAAAAGGGGCACACTGCTGACATGCCATCTTGTGCCTAAAACTGTTATCAAACAGACCTGTGTGGCAAGAGCAATAGCCCATAACAAAAGAGAAATTGTACACACTTGAACAACTGGTACAAGAGCAGCTGGAGTTCAACGTATAGAAGAGTCTACTAGCCCACAGAAAATCCCCTTGTAAAAAGAAAAAAAAAATCAGGAAAATGGAGAATGATAGCTGATTTAAGGGCAATAAATAAAGTAATTAAACCACTGGGTCCTTTACTTCCTGGACTTCCTTTACCTTCTCTGTCACCTGTATCATGGTCTATAATTGACTTGAAAGATTATTTTCATAGTACCCTTACATGTGAAGGATAGTGAAAAGTTTACTTTCTCAGTACATACTCTGAACAATAGTAGTCCAGTTAAAAGGTATCATTGGAAGGTACTTTCACATTAAGTAGTCCAACTATATGTCAATGTTTTGTCCAGCAATCATTAGAAATAATTTGTAGGCAATTTCCACAGTTATCATTTATCATTACATAGATGACATTTTGTTGGCTAATTTTGACAAAGATGCTTTAGAGAAAATGTTTAAAGAGACACAAAGAATTCAGCCATGCTGTGGGTTACAAATTGTTCCAGAAAAAAAAAATACAAAGAGCACATTCGGGTTATAAAAATCAGTCAACACAAAATTTGGCCACTAAAGGTACAGATCTGTAGGGACTCTGGATGATCCCGGCAGGTTCTGCTGATGCCTGCTAATTTGGTGGAGCCTTGCTGTTTCCGCTGCATTGTGCCACTGGTATTGATCTGGGTTTGGTGTTTGCTATTGAACTGGACTGCTGGTATCTGACAAGGAGTAGAATTACCTCAAGCAACTACTTCTGAACACATCCACAACCCCCTTTTTCTATTAACCTTCTTCCCCTACCTCTGATCAGTAGGTTATAAGGGGAGGTTGAAGCCTTTAAGAACCCTAAAAAAAGTAGGTTTTGAAAATAATCTAAGCCTAACATTTGCTTATCATGGAAGAAGCAAACACACACACACACACACACACACACACACACACACACAGAAGTATTCTAGTGGTGTCCATTTTTGGAGACCACTAATGTAGGCTGTCTGTCTACCAGGATTTATATCTTCCTTATCTGCAAAACGGTCAATCTTTAGCTAATATTTCCCAAGTTATGTCTTATTTAGGGCTTGGATTGAACACTAGGATTTATATATTTAAATGATGGGCTTGAATGTAGTTATGGAACTAATGCAATTCCTCAAACATGGTTTCTCTTTAACAAAACAATATATAAACAAGATACAAATGGTCTTTTCAACAGTTGATAGTCCACAGGAGATACACAGGTTTGAAGTTCATTAAAAATTCAAATTATTATAAAAGGAAGATTTTGACTTGAGGTAGTGGAAGTAGCTAAGCTCTGTCTTTCTATAGAATACAAAATGACATTTTGATTTAATACAATGTTTGTTAAATTGAGTGCCTTATTCTGTCTCTCAGCTCTAACTTAGTACTTAGTCATGAAAACATTTGATATTTGTTCTCCTGGTAATGTTGAACCAGCACTTTATTACCTCTGTCACACTCATTCCTCAGCACACATCACTTATTTTGTTGAGTTCTAGTTAAGCTCCTAGGGATTGCATATTTGCTACTTAGTCTGTCCACTGAGCTGCTGACACTGAGCTCTAAGGCCTATGTTTGAGTTTGAATACCAGTCTGTTTTATGTTAATAGCAATTTGAGTCTCCTCCTTCATTCTCATTGGGGTTATGCCATTAGACAATGATATTGCTATGGTTTCTGTTTTCCCTGGAGGTGATCTCTGTTTTGGGGCTTAGAGTCTTGATGCTGTCCTTCCTGCCTTTGGTCTAGCAGTAATTAATATGTATAGGAGTTTGCTTTATTTGTTTTTGTTTTGTTTTGTTTTTGTTTGTTTGTTTTTTTGCCTGTGCCCCAGATTTGTCATTAAGTTTTTCTAAGTGCACTATTGACCAGAACCCTGCCTTGAAATTATAGTGTTACACATTACTGAAAACAATGGGAGACTGTATTATGCTTTGATGGATTTCTTACTTTGAGAGAAGTTCTGCTAGAATATTGTCCCTTTTAATTCTGTCTTTATATAATACTATGAACCCAATAGACAGTAGTTGGCACTTTTAGCCTTTTCCATAGTATATAAATTATTAGAACTGTTTTCCATTTTCTATGTTTCTGTTTTGTTTGATTTTTGAGACAGGGTCTCACACAAGCCCTGGCTATCCTGGAACTCAATATAAAGCTCAAGAGTTTGAGACTAATTTAAGTCTTCCTGCCTCAATTTCAAGGTACTAGGATTATAGCTTTATCCACACTACCTTTGTATGTTTTCTGCCTTATGGGAGAATGTTACCAGTATGTAATTTTATTTTTTGCCATTGAAAAGTTTTATTTGACATCACAGCTCTCAGATATGATATCTGCTGTATTTGGTTATTTAAATTACCCATTAAATTATTCCTTTAAGAAGAGAGTAATTGAATCCCAAGTCTTGATAAAGGGAGGGATTTATACATGATAAATTAAAATTTTTATTATGTCTGACTTTGGAATCATACACAGAATTGATAAAAAATCAGATTGTGCAGAATTTCTTAGCACTCTTGCACTGTATCAATGATTAGAAGTGTCGTCTTCAGAAAAAAGTGCTGTATACAAGGGGAAAATACAGATTTTTGTTTGAGTTCATTGTCAACAACAACAACAACAAAGAAATGGGCATCTGACTAGAATCCCAACACAATTATTTGGCTGTAGCCCATTCTTTGGTGACTTCTCCATGTGCAGTTTTGAGAGCATTTCAATAGAAACATAACAAAAGGATGAAAAATACCCATTTGTCTCCATTTAAGGACCAGGCCTGATTTCAAGAAGAAGGCCATAAGGTATCAGCTCCAGGAACAGACCATAAGTTCCAGGAACTAGGCCATAAGACACTAGCTCCAGGAACAGACCATAAAATCCAGGAAAAAGTCATAAAACTCCCTCCCAAAGAACAGCCTGAGGATAACCACAAGAATGAGAAAAGATCGTATCTCAGGATGGGCCATCTGTGCTGAGCAGCCCTCGCTCATCCTGTGGTTAAATGTTCATGACATAGGAATGCAGGCCACTGACCACCTGCCACAAGCCAATTAGAAGCCTATAACTTTAATTTTTCAAAAGCTATTTTTAATGACGGTTCTTAAATACTTTCACCTCCCATTTAGCCCACCACCCACCAGAGGTAGTGGAAAGAAAGGATATGGGGAAAGTAGACCTGTTTAGAAAGGTTCTTTGGAGCAACTCCAGTCCATGTTTTCTGGAAATCTGCAGTTTAGTTAACAGGTTGATCCACATGCAAACACTTCACAGGATACAACAGCATTCCAGTGCTGTGGAGCAAGGACAGCCAGAACAAATCAGTAGTGGTAACATGACCTAGCAGAGACAGTCAGGCCTCAGCCTTGGCACAGATCAGCAGGAGGGACACAGAGGGACACCAGGAGGAGTTCTCAGCTGTGACATTCTCAAGGAAGCGAAGATCGGTGACAGGGCAAGACCCACAGTGCTGCACAGCTAGCTCTACAAGCAAGCTCAGCTCAGCCTCTGTCACTGTTCCGCGAGTCCTATTTAGACCCTCCAAACATCATGGGCCCTCCAAAGGTCTTGCCTCAGCACGTGTCTTGTCTCACTTAGCAAGTTCGTCTGTCTCAGCTGACGTCACTCTGCCCATCAGCCTGAGTCCAGGGAGGCAGCAAGAAACTGCAGCACAGCAGTAGAACTTTTTTTGGTGTGTTTCTCTCTATGGAGTCCTGACAAATGCAACTCAAATACTGTAAAGCAGACCAATACCAGCATGTCATTAGCAGAGAATCCTTCATCCCGTGTCCTTTCATGTGCATGTTTTAGTAGAACATGCTTTCTCCTGCGTCTGCTTCAGTTAAATGTTACTTTAGGAGTCTGCCTGTGTCCACTTCAGCTAAACATTCTTCCACATGTTTGCCCCAGCAAAACACCATCCGAATGACTTTTTAAAGTACCTTTTAAGTTTCTACAACCCCTGTGACACCCTAGTACCCATCAATGAAATTTTAGATTATCTAATCCTTCTAAGAAAACTCCTCTAATGCCCTCTAAGAAGGCCCGTGTTTGCATAATATCCTAGTCTAAGGTCTTCCTTTAGCAATTTTTGGACCCTTACAATCTCACTTTCTCTCCTCACAATTGTGTCCTGTCCTATTTAGATAGGGTTTAAGTTGTATGCCTAGCAGTGTGTCATGTTACCAATAGGGGTGTCTGTCCCCAGTTTCCTGTACTTACAACTCAAAAGACAGATCAAAATGACCCCAAGGCAAGTTCAATTGAGAAAAGAAATAGAGAAAATTTCCATTCAAGAAAAGAGTACTATGAAAATTCATATATATATAATATATATTATACCACATATAATACATATAGATACATACATATGTATGTAATATATACATACACATATGTGTGAAACCTGATATAATTTTCAAAAAATTAATACAACAGAATATTTTTTTATTATTTTTAAGCTTTATCCTACATCACTTAAAGGTCTGGATACATGTATAAAGTATATGGAATTTTTTTATTGCTTTTATTTTTTATAGCCCAGTCATTGTACCCTTCCTGGTCCACCTTCCCACGGTTCCTCATCCAATTCCTCCTCCCCTCTGTTTCCAACAGAGTGTCCTCCCAACACCAGGCCTCCCCACTTCCCTATGTTTTAATTTTAATTCTGTTTTCTATTGTACATCAAAAGTAATTATCTTTCTACAGTCTAATATCTATATATCTGTATCTATTATATGTGTGTACATATACATGTACATGTATATATACTACATATACATACACATACATATACTATATATACTATGTATAGTACATATACTACATGTACTACATCTACATATATACATGTACATCATATACATACACATATACACGCATACACATACATATACATCATATACACATACAATACACATACACATATATATCATTTACATTATACATACACATGCTTATACAGATACAGATACATCATATACACATACACATATACATAGAGTATAACAGATCTCACATTCTGCTAAGCATGGCAAGACCTCCCTACACTAGTTCCAGAGTGAGCTCTTGAGTCAGGCAGTCTTTCCTCCTCCTTAGCTTCGGTATTCCTTGCTTTGTCCTTTGAGGTGGGTACAGACCTAATGCCCCCGACTCTTGCACATTTGTAAGCTTCTGTAGTTGTAACGGGGAACCTCGGGATCTGTTTGGCACATGTTTGGTGAAGCACTGCCTTCACTCTGCTTTATAGTTCAGACTGGGCATCTTCACACGGAGTGTTCTTCTCATTGCCTGGCATTTACACTGGCCATTTTCCCTTCCGCAGAGTACTTGCCGTTGGCTGAGTCCATTGGAAGACTTCATGGGGAAGAAACCCTTGCTCTCATGTCTTCCTTGATCCCTTCTGAACGTGCCTGGCCACTTCCCAGCTTACCGCTCCTTTGAGGGCTGTAGTTTGCTATCCTCACAAAGGTTTCCATTTAGAGTTCTGGCAGAGCCTTTATCTCTTAATCTTCTAGAGATCTGAATTATAGGATTATCTGGAAAAACAGATGTCAAGCTGTGGGCAGAAAGTACTTCTCTTACTAAAGTGGCATTTCCCCCATCTGTGACTGTAGGCCCCTTCTCACATCCAGAGTTTCCTAAGAGTGCCAAGCCGGCTCCACCCAACATTCTGTCAGTTCTTCTCTAATGCCTCATTCGCTTGGCATACCATGTGCTTCACATGGTACAGCAGGTAAAATCTTAATTCTCTTCTCCATTGTACATCAAAAGTAGTTATCTTTCTGTCTAGTATCTGAACATGCAATTTCATCTCTCCACATTCTCCATTAAGACAGATCCACAATTTGTTATCCATTACTTATAACAACTTCTTATAGCAATTACTAAATCAATCAAGGCAATTAGGTCCAATAACAACACATTTCAGCTAACTTAAATCACAAACGACCCATAAAATCTCCAGAATGACCAGAGAGAGAAAAAATACTGAAAAGGAAATCCTGTTTCCAAATTTCTCACTTTATCCTAGGCCACTGAAAACAGAAAAGCAAAAAACTGCAACAAGGTGCCCAGAAAGCAGATCTTTGAAATGGTGTATGCTGGACGTTCACATCGCCTTGCCTAGAGACTGCTTCATTGTGTTCTGTTCTACTACCAGACTGCTCTTGGCATTGGAAGGATATCCAAGGACTACAGTTGTTAACATTATACAAGCCTTTCATTTACACACAGGCAAGCATGCACGTGTGTTTGCACGATGGATGCTAAAGCAGATTGTGGGTTCTGTACCTGGATTTCTCGTGCTCCCCCTTCTGAAAAGCAATACAACATGTGACAACTACAACATAAAAGACTCCACACAGGGGACATTGTGGACATCCATTCCTTCCTAATCGAGGGAGCATTGTTAATAAACTGTTAAAGCTTTAGTATCATGACTTGGAAAACCTAGGATGATAATAACTATGGCATATTCTTGAATGTAGGAGACAATACAGGATAAGAAAAATAGTTTTTAGAAAAGTGTCTCTTTGAAGTAAATTATCACTAAGTGATGACCTTTATATCTTTTTTACTTATAAAAATAAACCTAAGTTCTGTTCTTCTCAATTTAAAATATTCTCTATATTATCATAAATAGTTATTCAGAATCTCAAAAATTCTTTCTAGAATGAAGCATGGTTTGCATAAATGTAAGTAATTCTGCCTAGAATATTTAAAAGTTTGCATAAAAATTTAAATTCTTGAAGAAAATTTCCTTGGGGTATTTGGCAGCAGTTGAGTATATTTGCGAGACTACTAAAGATTTTCTGGAGAAACAATACCACTTCATATGTGTCGTTGGTTGATAAATAACATCACTCAGTCTCAACACTTAGACGTCAGTACCACAGCAATTTTGTAGAAACCCTGCTGTGCCCATAAAGGCAAAAAGATTTGAAACGTGATGCAGCCACATGGAGTGTGTTTTCCAGCAAAAGAACAGAGAAGCACACGTACAAGTTCAGTGAGATGATTGCCAGTTATGACAAATATTTTGAAATACCAAGGTTTTGTGTTAGCAAATCTCTGGTAGGAACAAAATAAACTACTCTATACAGTATTCCAGACATGCTTCTCAAACCATGTATATAAAATGAGATACATAAGGAAAGAGTTAGATATTTGAAAAATCAGTGGGGAAGCCTTCTCAGGGAATTGCTATCTCTGTGCTCCTCAAATGGGAGCCAATTTGAATTGCTAGAGAAACTTTGAACTCAAAGGTATCATGGTGTCTTACACTACACTACTTACTAAAAACAAGCCAGTACAAAGCTAGGATAGTATCATTGCTGGGCTGTACAGAACAGTTAAGAACTAGCAAGAATCTTGGTCTCATTGTAACTGATATGAATGAGGGCCTATGGGAAATTTTTATGTAGTCTGTGAATCAATCTATTTGCACTTTAAAGGCCCTATTTGCTGTTATATTAGTATACATGGATGAGGAAAGTAGTTATGAGGCTTTCTAAAGAAATAGGCACAGAATAACACAGAACTTCTGCCAAGTAAAATGGGACCAGTGAATGAAACCTGATACAAGTGGACACAGGCAGCCAACAGGGCCAATTAACTGGATCAGAAAGACTGAAAGGGTAGGAGCAAAAGCTGCCACATATGTTGTTTCAAGAACTGAATCCTTCATAATAGTCTCAATTGCGATACTGAATATGATAAAACAAATGGGATATAATTCTTAGAATTTAAAGCCTATTGTTGCTCAAATGAAATTTAGGATCTTGAAGTGGTGGTTGAGTGAGTCATTCATCACAGGTCAAGAACTCAGAGGTATTAAATGTTCATTTAAATCTGTCTGTCTGTCTGTCTATCTATCTATGTATCTATGTATCTATGTATCTATGTATATATGTATCTATCTATCTATCTATCTATCTATCTATCTATCTATCTATCTATCTATCTAACATCTGTCTGGTCTATCTATCTAACATCTGGTCTATCTATTTATCTATCCATTCATCCATGTATCTATCATTTATTTATCTATCTATCTATCTATCTATCTATCTATCTATCCATCTATCCATCTATCTATCCTCATTTATCATCTGTCTATCTAATCTCTTTTTATTTATTATGTGTACAAGTGCTTTGCTTGAATATTTTTATGTGTACCACATCTGTGCCAGGTGTTTGTGGATGTAATAGAGGGCATTGGATCTCCTAGAGCTGGAATTAATAGGCAGTTATGAGCCACCATGTGGGTGGTGTGAATTAAACCCAGATCCTATGTAAAGAAGAGGGATCTTAACCACTGACCCATTTATCTCACACAGAATATTTATTTTATTACTATTAGGCTGGAGAAGCAATTAAACTAGTGGTAAGTATTCATCAGATGCACAACACTTTGCTAGAGAGATTTGAGATATATCTTAATCATATCAAATCAAGTATCAGCATAAAGATAATACTTTGGGGCAAGAAATCATTTACTGAGATTGTTCACATTGCAGAAGAGGAATTAAAAGATCACTGTCTGGAAGCTTTCAATGTAGAGGAATTGTGAGTAGATCCTAATGGTGTATGTTTAACTCATTTTTTCTTCTTGGTTTTTTTTGAGACAGGGTTTCTCTGTGTAGCTTTGGCTGTCCTGGAGCTCACTCTGTAAACCAGGCTGGCCTCGAACTCAGAAATCTGCCTGCCTCTGCCTCCCAAGTGCTGGGTTTAAAGGCGTGCGCCACCACCGCCCGTTACCTCATTTTGTTAAACATTGGTGAAAAGGTAAGTGTATATGTATTTGTGCCCCAAATGAAGTTTGAAAAGGGTCATAAGAATATCTGGTTTCCTGTAACTCAGAGAAAAGCATGCAAACTTAGAAATGCATGAAGAGCTCTAGAGTAGGCTCTCAGGAGTACCGATCACCATAGCTGAGGGAGACAAATGCTTAGGAAAAATACAGTCGTCAGCTTTAGCAGGGTGCTGGGAACCTTAACAATGTGGCATAACAGTACAGATTCAATATAGAAATAAAACAGTTCTTGTTGGCTGGGATCAATTAAGTCATGAAAATTCAAGCAAGATAAAAGTAAGAAGATAGAATATGAGATGACACAAATACTATATAGAAAAAATATTTTGATGAACGCAAGTGAAAAGATGGGACTCAGGAAGGAATCAGAAATGCTCTGGACATAAAGGATGATGCAAGGGAAGCATTTTTGTATTTTATAGGAGTGTAGAATCTTAAAATGTCACAAGAGGCAACGACAACAACAAAAAAAAAGTGGCATAGACTTTTATGATTAATGGTAGAAAAGTGGGAAATCTTGGTGTCCTGTGAGGTGGTCAGCAATTTAATGCATATGACAGGAGAATAGAAGGAAAGGTGATGCATTAAGTGCAGATTGGGCCAGTAGCAAAGTATGGTGACCTGTGAGAGTGTAATCTATACAGTGTCTAATTCAAGTTACTCATCAACCTATTAAAAGAAACAAGGCCTGCCATCACATGCTGTTCAATATTTTCAGTTTCATGGTAGGTAAAACAAACTCTCAAACAAACCTAATACAGCAGATTGATTTTTCTCACACTAAAAATATTAAAAAAAAAAAAGTTCATGTGCATTACACTCTAGCTGCTTTAACTTTCTAGCTGCTTACTGCAGCTTATATTTTTGGTTTTGAGTAGTAAATATCTTTTTTATTTATTTGTTTGGGTTTTTTTGTTTGTTTTTCTCTCATATATTATACCTCAAAATAAGTCTTCCCTTCCTCCTGTCCTTCCAATCCTTCCTGTCCCCATCTCTCCTTTCCCCCAGATTTACTTCTTCTTCTTTCCTTTCAGAATAAAGCAGGCTGCTCAGGGATACCAACCAAAGACAACATAACAAGTGACAGTATGATTAGACATATACCCTTATATCAAGGCTGGCCAAGGTAACCCAGTAGGCAAAAAGGTCCCAGAAGCACGCAAATGAATCGGAGACAGACTCTGTTCCAACTATTAGGAGCCCCAGAAGAACAAAAGCTACACAACTCGTAGGACAGACCCATGCAGGCTCCCTGGTTGTTGGTTCAGTCTCTGGAAGCCCCTATGATCCCTGGATAGTTGATTCTATAAGTCATTCTCTTGTGGTGTCTTTAATCCCACTGGCTCCTACCACCTTTCCTTGCCCTCTTCTTCTAGAGGATTCCCCAAGCTCTGCCTAATGTTTGACTGTGGATCTCTAAATCTACTCCCACCAGTTGCTGGGTGAAGCCTCTCTAATGACTATTATACTAGGCTCCAGTGTACAAGTATAGCAGAATATCATTAGGAATCATTTTATTAACATCATCATCATCATCATCATCATCATCATCATCATCATCATCATCATCATCATCATCATTATTATTATTATTATTAAACTATTATTTTTGCCCAGTTGTGTTTGACTCTATCCTAGGTCTCTTGGATATTCAGCCTCTGGTTCGTGGCCCTTCTCCATTGCTAGTTGGAGTGCAAACTTTTATAGCCACTCTGGCAATTAATAAGGCTATGTCTTAGAAAATTCAGAATAAGTCTACCTCAAGGCAAAGCTATACCATTCCTGGGCATATACCTAAAGGATGTTCTACCCTACCACAAGGCCACTTGCCCAACTATGTTCATAGTAGATTGTCCACTGCAGACTGATTAGATCTGACACCGTGTACAAGCAACCTAAAACAGATAGTCACATATAAAAGACACATATCCACATGCACATACATGTAATAAAAATGACCAAAGAAAAATAGTCTATTAACTTGAAATGGGTATTTGATGGGGTTATTAGGGAAGGCACCTAGGATAGGCTGGAAGGAGAAAGGGGACAGGATAAAGAGATGTAATCATATTTCAATAAAAATAACATTAAAAATAAACTAAATAAAAGAAGTTTTCTTTCATTGACTAAAACTCTCCTGTTTTCTAGCTAGATTATTGGTGAAAAATACTCAAGTATTATTTAAGGCATACTTCTTAATTTTTAAAAGATTGCTATATTGTTCTTTTCTATTGTTTACTTTTTGAGATTATGATGTAATTTCATCATTTCTTCCTCTTTCCTCCCTCTATGTCCTCCCATACACCCTCACTGGTCTTCTTTTAAACAATGACCTCTTTTTCATTACTTAAAGCACTAATACTTATTTTTGGTTTTGAGCCTAGCCTTCGATGGCTGAGCCAAGTCTCCAGCCCAAGCACTAATACATATGAAAATAAAAATTAATTAATCAAATTTTTGTTTTAGTACAAGAAGCAATAATTGATATATAGGCAAAAAACATTCATTTTACTGTTGGGTGAAACTAAGTAAACCTTTCACAAAATATCAGAGAAGGAATAAATGACATTCAGTTTGTATTGATTACAAATGGTTATTAGAATAATGCAATGCAATGCAAGATGGGTAATCAGAGAATGCAAACATTGGAGCTACTGTGAACCTTTAGAAAGATGAGATCAGTAAACTAGGAGTCTCCAAGAAATCAAAATTCTGTTTAAGTCATGGGTTTGTTATTGAAGTAAACTTTCTGGTGGAAATGGAGTTGTGAGATATTTAAAACCAAGCATGTGAGAGCAGTCATAATAGCGTGAGCTAAGAAAAGCCTGTGGCTTATTTGTATTTCTATCTTAAGGACTTTGACGGTCTCACTGGCTTTTACTACATTTTGAGGCCTTCTTTAAAGAAATATCTACTGTAGTCTTTTGCCTAATGTTCAGTTGGGTTATCAGCTTTTTATATAATATTTTGCTGGACATTTATCTAAAACTAGATATTAGCCCTACTATGCTAAACGTTAGCAGGATTCAAAGGTAGGACTTGGAAAAAGGCTAAATATTTATCAATGGACAAATGGATACAAATGGAATATTATTCAGCTTTATGAGTGGAAATTGGAGCTGGCAAGATGGCTCAGCAGGTAAGAGCACCAACTGCTCTTCCAAAGGTCCTAAGTTCAAATCCCAGCAACTACATTATGGTGACTTAAAACCACCCGTATTGAGATCTGACGCCCTCTTCTGCTGTGTCTGAGGACAGCTACAGTGTACTCATGTATAATAATAAATAAATCTTTGGGCTGGAGCAAGCATGGACTGAGCGAGCAGAGTTGACAGGAGCGAGCAGGACTGACTGGAGAGAACAGAGGTCCTAAAATTCAATTCCCAACAACCACATGCAGGCTCACAACCTCTGTACAGGTACAGTGTACTCATATACATGAAAATATAAATAACTCTTTTTAAAAAAATGAATGGAAACTGGAACATTAATGACATGAAAAGTTTTGGAGGCTGCTGTAACACAGTGAAATGCTATACTACAGAAAGATAAATAGTATGGAATTCTCACATGACATATTTCTAAGGTTTGAGGTTGTAAGTGCAAAGGATTGAAAGAGAGAGTTAATAATCAATGAATATAAAATTTCATTTATGCAAATGAAGATGTTCTAGAGACCCGTTGAACAACACTACATATAGATAATCATACTTCACTTTGTATGTATCTTATTAAAGTCTAGATCTCATTCCAAATCCTCATAATCCAATAAATTAAGGCAGAGTAAACAGTGGTGTTGCGAGGATGTTGGACTTTCTTATACCAACTGTAATTAATTTCCTAGTGTTTACCTTAGTGTATATTAACATCAACCCTTTTTAAAAATGACAGGACATTAGAATTTATTTTTCTGTAGCTTTCAAATGAACATCTTAATGACAGGTTTCTACTGAAATAAGTGTTTAAATGAAGTTCACGAATCAGCCTGGCATCTCCGAGAACCTGACCGCCAGAGGCCTGCTGGGAACAGGACTTCCTAAAGCAAGTATGTCTGGAAGGCTGTGGTGCAAGGCCATTTTTGCTAGCTACAAGCAAGGTCTCAGGAACCAAAGGGAGCACACGGCTCTTCTTAAAATTGAAGGCTTTTATGCCCGAGATGAAACTGAGTTCTACTTAGGCAAGAGATGTGCTTATGTGTATAAAGCAAAAAACAATACAGTGACTCCTGGAGGCAAACCAAATGAAACCAGAGTGATCTGGGGAAAAGTAACTCGGGCCCACGGAAACAGTGGGATGGTTCGTGCCAAATTCCGAAGCAACCTTCCTGCAAAGGCCATTGGACACAGAATCCATGTGATGCTGTACCCATCCCGGATTTAAACTAATGGAGAGTAAATAAATAAAAGTAGATTTGTGCTCTTGTAAAAAAAAATAATAAAGTTCACTCAAATTGTGTAGAAAATAAATAAATAAAAAATATATACAAATATATATATAATAGAGGTATATATATATATATATATGTATATTGTTTCCCCACATATATATACAAAGTATACAAATTATACAAAGTACACAATATCTCAGAAGGCTGCTTGCAAAATGTTTAATTTATTAGAGTGTAAACAAATGCATGTAAAAATTTGTTGTGTCAGTAACTGACCTTTGTTGAAGGTTACACTGAAAACTGCCCTTAGAAGTATGAATATTGTCACCCAGCATTTGTGATTAGCTAAAGGAGAATAGAAATATTATGGATAACATTTGATGTGACTGCTATCATGACAGAATGTTTTTTAGTGGACTCTGAATTTTGGTGTCCTACTTTGCTTGTTCCTCGTGTCTTTGTACCCTTGCCACATCCCTGGGTTCTTAGCTGTTCCCATGCAGAGCTGGTATCAATTAATATTAACCGAAGCAACATGGAGAGCTGCCAAGGTCGTTGTTGCAGTCTGGCTCTGCCGTGCAGCTGGGGCCTACCATCCACATTGATGGACTCCCATGATTTAGATTTATGCACTCATGGTCAGTGGGCCTTTTTTTATTTAAAAATTAGCCATTAGCCAAACATCAGGGTTATAAAACATGCCTGCCCCCTCCTTGAATACGTGCTTTCCTCTATTTTCTTTTTCTAGCTTCACCTACAAACTTAAAGCTATGATTTTCTTCTAGGTTTAGGATGATAAGCCAGCCTCAGAGTGGATCAGATCATGCGCTCTTCAGTTAACCTGTGGGACAAGGTATATTAATTATTTAAGTACTTAAAAAAAAACCTGCTTCCCTAGGAAAATAAGATCTATGGATCTTAGTCTGAACAGGAAAATGAATAAGTGAGTAGCCTGAAAAAAAAAAATATAAGGATTGTCTTCTAACTTGCCAGAAATTTCAAAGGGTACTAAAGAGAGAGTGAAATAGTGGTATCAAACACAGCTACATTTTCTGAACTAAATTGTGTCATTGTTCTCCTGGATGTGATTAATGTTTGTCACTTTGTATCACTGTACTGAATTTAACAGCGAGTTCATGATCCTTTAGAACATGGAAATTTCTAGGTAGATAAATTATACTGTAAATGTTTGGGTTTTTTTAATGAAATATTAATCCAGACACTTCAAAACATAGATTATATAGAGTGATTAAAAAGGAACATAAACTATTCTATTTATTTATGTAACCTCTGTAATATGGATGCTTCAAAGAGAACTTAGGACATATATGGAAGAAGAATTTCCATATTCTTCTTCTGAAACATGCATTTCTTGACAAATGGTCAAGAATCTATCTTAAAATTATCCGAAACTTAGTTTTTCTCTATAATTCTGCCCATTATTGCCCTCATTTATTATTGATTTTACAATTCCATACTTACACTATGAAATATTCTCTTGCGGGTGCTGGTAGCTGACCAAGCCCTCTCAGTCAGTCAACAGGTTCTCCAACGAGGGAGTGAGGATTGAAAAGAAAGAGACAACTAGACAATGATGCAGTGTGACCCCAGTCAATTCTGAGACTGAAGGCAAATTTTATTTTTCCAATCTGCTTTTTATGCCATTTTAATTACATGCAGGTATTAAGGTTGAGCAGTACAATAAGGAACTAGCAAGGCAGCAAGCAGAGCCCAGCGATCCCTCACCTGACAGCTGATAAGAAGGGCTTGTCACAACAACCAAAATACTTGAGCCCACTTCCTCGTCCAAGCCCAAAATCTTGCCTGCAGCCTACTCCCTTTGTGCCACCCTAAGATTAAAATTCCTGCCTTAATGTACTTCCCTGTCATAGCCTAAGGTTAGATTCTTGCTGGAAACTTACTTCCTTGTCAGGTCCAATGTCAGATTCCTGCCAGAAGTCCTTGGCCAATGTCAGCACCCCAAAAGGCTCTCCACAGGTAGCAATTAACTCTTTCTGACATTACTAAGAGACACAGTCTCACAGTAAACTCTCTGATTGTCTGGGTCACACAATCTTTTTTGTCGCCCCTTCCCAAATCTTCCCTGAGGCTGGAAGTTTTTGTAGATGGATCCAATGAATAGTTCCTTTAAAAACGAATTGTATTTTTCTGGTTATCAAGAAATCTTAGTATATTATTTTTTAAACCCAACATATAGTGTTTTTATGTGGAATGGCATTGATTTTTTTTAATCAAACATTTATTTTTGATGATTTGTTTCATTTTTATTTCACACTTTTTTAAGAGGTGCTAAAACAAATGTTATTCTGCATATAACTCTACATAGATGTTATTCAGGATAAATTGTTAGTATCTATGAGATGGTTTTACATTTACAAGGATCTCTGTTCTTTTACAAAAGCAGAGAACTAGTTTATAACACAACAAAGCAATATAACCATGTTAAAAATACATACAGAAACAATATCTAGACTGTCTCAACAGAGAGTGTTGATTCTGGAATTAAAAGCAAGATTTGACACCAAATTCTATTTCAGCTTGTGGACAGACATTTAGTGTAGCTTCAGATTGTGTCAGTATAGTTGGGAGAGCTACATGAGTAATTAGTAAGTAGACTTTGTTTTTCTATTTTAGAAGAAACTGTGTGTGTGTGTGTGTGTGTGTGTGTGTGTGTGTGTGTGCACGCATGTGAGTGAGTGTGTGTCTGTGGTTGAGGACACATGAGTATGAATGTGTGTATACATGTGTGTGCATGTATGTATATGTGCATTTTTGTATGTTTGTGTGTGTGTGCATGTGAGTGAGTGTGTGACTGTGGGTGTGGACACATGAGTATGAGTGTGTGTATACATGTGTGTGCATGTATGTATATGTGCATTTTTGTATGTTCGTGTATGTGTGTGCATGTGAGTGAGTGTGTGACTGTGGGTGTGGGCACATGAGTATGAGTATACATGTGTGTGCATGTATGTATATGTGTGTGTGTGTGTGTGTGTGTGTTCATATGCAGTAGTAGTAGTAGAGAGAAGCAAAAATAGAAAGCAGCATAACTGGACTTCTGTCAAAGCCATATGCTGGTGCCATACACATTCTCATCTCATGTTCTACACATTTTCCAGTGACCTACTTCTGTGCTATGAATTTCTGAGCAAAAATAACATCATAGCACGGGGAAGCAGAGAAAAAGTAGAACGTTGCAGTACAATGTGAGTTTCAAGCTAAGATAAGATTTACTAAATTAAAGGAGACGGCTTTTGTTTCTTTTTCAGATAACAGAAAAGTATGCGAATATCTTGACACTAAAATTCAAGGTCCTAGGCCTTTGATGATTCTTCCACCTTTAATAGTTCAGATTAAAAATTGTATTAATCTATTTAGAAGGTCACTGAAATATGGAAAAATAATGTGAACATATAGATGTGAAATTTGTGGGGCATGTGCACAAGAGATACATCTTGTAAGATTTATTTTTATTTTCAATTATGTTTATGCATATGTGTCCATATGAGCGTAGGTACACATGCATGTGGATGCCCCTGAAAGGCAGAAGACTTGAGATACCTTGGAACTTGCATTATAGGTGATTGTAAGCTGTCCAGATTTCGTCCTGCGAGTTAGAATCAAGTCCTCTGCAAGAGCATAATGCACTTCTTTCTCCTGAGTCAATTCTCTAGCCCCATATATCTTATATAAACTAAAAACCTCTTAATGGCTACCTAAGAATCAAAGATGTAAATGAATTATTAAATAAAATAAAATTATTAATACTGAAAGACCCCTGTGGGGAGACCCCCACTCAAATTTCGGGAGGATGTGCACCCAAGGAATCACCAAGAGACTGTCTTGATGTAAAAACATGAGGTAGTTTAATTTCAGGGCACCCGGGGCCGACTCCATACCTATCTCATGCAGGAGATAGTGGAATCGACCCCGAGGCTCAGGGGTTAGGGGTTTATATAGGAAAAAGGTCTAGGGGAACAAAAGAATCAGTATGGCTATACATGATTGGCTAGTTCAAATATTAATTATATTACATGCAGAACAGAGTGGAAAATTCCTAAGATTGGTGTTAATCTGAGTTAACAAAGCATCTGACCTTAAATGATATCTAAGGGGACCCACTTCCCAGTGTCTGCTCAGACATGTCCTTGCATGCTTTCTCTTCTATATCTTTTTGGCCTGTTAGTTCCCAGAATGTCTTAACCGTTGGCTTTTGCCCAGACTTATTTGGACATATTTGACCTTGGTCCACTGTGTTTTCTTCAAACCTGCAATTTTCTCATTAGCCCAGCACAAGTCTTAAATTTAACTCTTTCAATACAAGGTAATATAAATTAAACATACTAAATTACTAACTAATTCATAATAATTACATAGTAATTTTAATAGAAAAGGATTATGGCATCCTAGATACCTAAATACAATTAGTATATTATGTAGAGGAGATTAAATCAACCAGAATTTAAAAATGGTGAGACGGAGGTAAAATGAATACTGGGTAATTGCATTTTCTTTCAGTAATTACTTTATTTATTTATATTTCAAATGTACTTCATTCCAATCTCCCCTCCACAACCCCCTGTCCCATCCCCCGTCCCGTTTGCCTCTAAGAGGGTACTCTGCCACCCATCTACCAACCCACTCCCGCCTCACACCTCTAGCATCTCTCTTCACTAGGGGAACAAACCTCCACAGGACTTAGCTGCTCCTCTCTCATTGATGCCAGATACGACCATCCTCGAGCAATGGATCCCTCCATTGTATTCTTTGGTTGGTCGTTTAGTCCCTGGGAGCTCTGGCGAAGCAGAAAGAGAGCCTTCCTTCTTCCAATGTCCTCATATAGATCCCCAGCAAAAGATGTGGCCTAGATTAAAGGTGTGTGCCACCACACCTTTAATCCCAGATGACCTTGAACTCAGAGATCTTCCTATCTTAATCTTCTGGGATTCATAGCCACTATGCCTCAAGATCTCCATGCCAAGATTCAGGTCAGAAACTTGTATCTCTCAGCCTCCAGATTAGGGCCACAGGTGAGCCTTCTGATTCTGGATTGTAGTTCATTCCAGATATAGTCAAGTTGACAACCAGGAATAGCCACTATAGCCTCTTATCCCATTTTTTCGTTGAGTTACTTAGTTTTCTGGAGTCTAGCTTCTTGAGTTCTTTGTATATTTTGGATATATGCCCTCTATTATATGTAGAGTTGAAAAAGATCTTTTTTTAATCTGTAGGTTGCCAGTTTACCCAATTGACAGAAGCATTTCATTTTCATGAGGTCTCATATGTCAATTGTTAATCTTATAGCCTGTGTCATTGGTGTTCTGTTCAGGAAATTTTCCCCTGTGCCAGGGTATTCAGGGATCTTCCCCACTTTCTCTTTGATTAGATTTAGCCTAACGGGTTTTATGAGAAGGTTCTAGATCCACTTAGACTTGAGCTTTGTACAAAGAGATAAGGATGGATCAATTTGCATTCTTCTACATGCTAACCAACAGCTGAACCAGCACCATTTGTTGAAAATGCTGTCTTTTTTCCCCTGGATGGTTTGGGCTTCTTTGTCAAAGATCAAGTGACCATAGGTTTGTGGGTTCATTTCTGGGTCTTCAATTCTATTCCATTGATTTACCTGTCTGTCTCGGCACCAATATCACTTCAGTTTTTATCAGGATTGCTCTATAGTACAGCTTGAGGTCAGGGATGGGGATTCTCCCAGAGGTCCTTTTATTGTTAGGAATAGTTTTTGCTATCGTGTGTTTTTTTGTTATTCCAGATGAATTTGAGAATTGTTCTTTCTTTCTCTGTAAAGAATTGAGTTGGAATTTTGATGGTGATTGATTGCATTGAATCTGTAGATTGCTTTTGGTAAGATGGCCATTTTTACTGTTCATCCTATCAATCCATAAGCATGGGTGATCTTTCCATCTCCTGAGGTCTTCCATTTCTTTTTTCAGAGACTTGAAATTCTTGTCATACAGATATTTCACTTGTTTGCTTAGAGTCACACCAAGATATTTAATATTATCTCTGACTATTATGTAGGGTGTCATTTCCCTAATTTCCATCTCAGCCCATTTATTCTTTTTGTAGAAGAAGGCTAGTGGTTTGTTTGATTTAATTTTATATCGAGCCACTTTGCTGAACTTACCAGCTGTAGGAGTTCTCTGGTGGAAGTTTTTGAGGTTGTTTATATATACTATCATATCATCTGCAAATCTTGATACCTTGGGTCCTTCCTTTTCAGTTTGTATCCTGTTGACCTTGTTTTGTTGTCTAATTGCTCTAGATAGAAGTTCGAGTTCTGTATTTAATAAGTAGGGAGAGTGGGCAGCCTTGTCTGGTCCCTGATTTTAGTGGGATTGCTGCAAGTTTTTCTCCATTTAATTTGATGTTGGTGTTGGTTTGCTGTATATTGCTTTTTTTATGTTTAGGTATGTGCCTTGAATTCCTGATCTTTCCAAGACTTTTAACATGAAGGATAGTGGTATTTTGTCAAAGATTTTTTCAGCTTCTAATGAGATGATCATGTGGGTTTCACTTTGAGTTTGTTTATATAGTGGGTTACATTGATGGATTTCTGTATATTGAACCATCCCTGCATCCCTGGGATGAAGCCTACTTGTTCTTGGTAAATGATCATTTTTATGTGTTCTTGAATTCAGTTTTGGAGAATTTTATTGTATATTTTTGTATCTATATTCATAAGGAAATTAGTCAGAAGTTCTCGTTCTTTGTTGGGTCTTTGTGTAGTTTAGGTATCAGCATAACTATGGTTTCATAGAATGAAATAGGTAGTGTTCTTTCTGTTTCTATTTTGTTGAATAGTTTGAGAAGTATTGTTTTTAGCTCCTCTCTGAAGATATGATAGAATTATGCACTAAAACCATCTGGATTTGGGCTCTTTCTGTTTGGGAGATTTTAATGACCTCTTCTATTTCCTTAGGGGATAAGGGCCTGTTTAGATGGTTTACTTGTTCTTGATTTAACTTTGGTATGCACTATCTGTCTAGAAAATGACCCATATCATCTAGATTTTTCCAGTTTTGTGGAATATAGGCTTTTATAGTAGGATCTGATAATTTTTTTTTAAATTTCCTCCATTTCTTAACAGAAATGGAGGAAATTATGTCTCCCTTTTCATTTCTGATTTTGTTAAATTGGATCAGGGGAAGGGCAAACTTATCCAGAAAAAAAAATGCATTTCATATTAATTTACAGTACTAGAAGACCATAAACTTCATATTTGTTTCATATTACAGCAGATTCTTAGTATGGGAGATCCTCTAAGTACAAATAACCAAAAGCTAGATGTGTCTTGCTCCTTGTGGCAGGCTGATATCATCCAAGGGCAACTAGGACAAATACTACCAAACAAGCAAAAAGAAAAAAACAAACAAACAAACAAAAAAACTGTAAAATATCAACTAGATCTAAAAATGTAGGGTCAGGAGACACAAGAGTCCATGCTAGAAGGTCAACAATGGTTTGAGTACGGCAATATAGGGCATTTGAGGTCAGGACCTCAGCTGGAGACTGTTCTAACGCAATGGTTAAAGAGAAGCTGCTTCAGAGTTAGGTTTCTGGGTCACCTGGAACTAGCTTGCCTTTTCAGGAAACTCATCTTAAGCCCAAGGCATACTCACACATTAAAACAAAGCACTGGATCGTCATCAAAACTGACAAAACATAGTGGTCTATGTAACATAGATCATAATCACTAACCTTCAAAAGTCATATCTAGACTACTTAAATGGCTTAGGAGACTTCATAAAATGTTAAAAAGTCACAAATATGGACAAGCATCTGGAGTCCAAGGTGACATCCAAAGTAAGTGTATTTTTCTGACATGGCCGAGGACTTCTCCATCGGAGACCCAGTCGATTGATCCCAGCTATCTGTGGATCTATTCCTTCTCTGGCCCTGTCAGCCAGGCAAACCCTGGAACAGTGTTGGATAGGTCAATCACAAACTTTGTCAACTGATAGAGCTTTGTAGGCAAATTCTAAAAACATAGAACGTGTAAGTAAAAACCAGCCAAACAAACAAAAAACGGCAACAGTTATTTAACTAGAAAACCAACGATATGTTTAATTGCAAAATGCACAGAACTAAAACTATAAGCTGTATCTTGTAATAAATTCGCTGGTTTCAAAGCTTTACACTTTGGAGATATTATGCAAGTATAGATAACAGGGCAGACTCATGAATTTGAGATAGTTAATACGAGAAAATTAGGACTCGAAAGTAACCAGGTTGTTTTTAGCAGGGGTTTTATTTAGTAGAGATAGCAATGGTTCTGAACACTGCCAGTATTTCATCTCATAATATGGTGAGACTGAGCCGGCTGTACTTCGAGCAATCAGTGATCTCTAAGGGCAAAGAGGACTAGGAGGCCATGACTGCAAAGATAAATTGGGGTGTCACGCGACAACATCTGGTACTTAAGGCATGAGGCCAAGATGATTGTCAATGTCAAACCTGTAGAGAAGGTGTCGATAGAAGAGTGTCAAACGTCTTAAAACACTGAAACATCCGTGGGTGAAAGGTCAGGGGGAAGGAAAACAAAACCTGAAGCTTTAGCAGGATGTGACTGTTTCCATAGGAACAGTCTATGCTCAAGAGCCCTGCAGTAAGCTTTAGTCTGCCCTGTAAGTGGTCCTGAACAAGTCGACTTATGTCAAGGGAACACATCTATGCTTCCTTCAGGCAGTCAGACCCAGGCGTCATTTCTGTCCTATTTAGATGTCATCTCTCCCAAGCTTTTCCTATGCTTTTGTACAAATGATCCAGCATGAACACTCCTCATCAGTTCCCAGGCTGAGTCTCAACCTTCCATTACTTTAGGCCTTTATTTGTTTATTTAGTTTAATTGACATCTCTTCCCACTTAACCAGCTCAGAAATACATGCTTCAGTTAGTCAGATTTCCCTCACTGTTTTACACTAATAAGACAACTGGATTTTAGAATTGGGTCAGGCTATAACCATGAACTCAAAGGGTTAATTCCTCAAATGAAACAAACAAACAAACAAACACACTTTGAACCAAAAACTTTCCAGAACACTTCACTACCAAGGTAAGTTAATTTATATATTTAGAAAGAATACTAAAAATGTTACTTAAAAACATTTTCCAGCTATGTGGCAGAAGCACTTTTAGGGTCTTAGATGTGTTATTTTCAGCTGGGTGCCAGGATGACCCTAATTATATAAGTACTCAGGCTACAGAGGCAAGAACAGGAGTTAGGCTTGGCTGCTGGTTGGTTTGATGCCAGTCTGGTATATATGAGTACCCGGCTCAAGAAATGAAAAAAAAAAAAAAGGTATTGTAACTTAGTGGCCTTTATTCTGTTTGGTTACAGACATCCGTATCATTGATCCACATATTATGAATAGTGGACAAAAGCCTGTATTATCTGCACAGGAAGAACTCCTATTCCAGAGAAAGAATCTCCTCTCAGAAGAATCCCCGTTGAGAAAGGTGGCTTCTCTGTGTACACATGTGAACAGACACGCATACCCACGAGCATGCAAACACACGTGAACAAGCATATACTCATGGATGTGGACGTGAAACTCTAACACAGGATCACTTCTATCATCTCCTTGGCATTTTTACTAATCTAGTATATGTAAATTTAAGAAAGACAGTCATTGATTTTTGAATAATGAGATTTCATGAAATTATAGATATAAGTTTATGTAGTTATAAGACATTATACAGATGAAAATTTTACCAAAGTATAGTTATAAAGCACCAACTTATTACGAAAAGTCAATTCTCAGAGCATATTAAGATTTTCCAGGGGTTCTGCAGTTTCTTAGCAACAATTGTAAACAGGATATTTGGAGCTTTCTCAACAACTACACAGATGCATCAATTATTTAAACAGCATGATCTTGACTTTTACAGCTAAATAAACTCCCTGAACTCATGAGCTCTCTCCATGCCAGTGGCCTGGATTTATAATCTCTTCATTCTAGAATGAAAGAGACTTTTAATTTGCCTGAGCACTGAGAAATATCTGATTGTATTGTTTATTAGAAATAAATAAATTCATTTGGAATGCAAAATTTTTGAAATGTCTTTTAGTAATCCTTTCTGAACTAATGTCTGTTGTCTTTTAAAATATATTATATGGTATGATAGAAATATTTGCCTTTTTAGCTGTTGGGTAGCTTATTTGTTACAGTGGTTGTAATCATCATTATGAAAATGTTCTATTACTATGTCATTGTAACTGTATTGGTTTGGTATTCTCATTGAAAATATTTCATTAAGTCATATACATTTAAATCATATTTCTTTATAGTAATCAGTGTTCAGAGTTCAGTATTTGTTCTAGCTGGAAATATACCTGATTTTGAATGTCATATAATAATTTTGTAACCATTTTATAACTTAGATAGTTTTTAACTTTTTATTTTTGGGGAAGTGTTAAATGTGACAAGTAGAGCTTTGTATGTCTTAAGGAATTGATGAATGTGTTCTAGGGATGCATTAGTGTCGGCATCTAGGCTCTGCAACATTTATGTTGCAGTTTAACTCTCTCTGTGCTCTCTGCCTATGAACAACATAACTTTGTCCCTTCTAGTCCTCTAATGTAACTGTGAAGGGTGGATTTTCATTTAATCTTGTTACATGTTAAGTCCTGCCACTTAGGACTCTAATTATTCTATCCTTGGGCAGTGGGAGAAGGCTCCCACTGACTTTTCTGTCCTTTGTACAGCACCTCCTATTAAGCATCTTCTTTTCTCGAACAGCAAGGGTTCAAGTTCCATGTTGCATTTTTTCTGCTTTAATCCTAGAACATGTCCACTAGCTCTGGTTCATTTTGCCAAGTACATGGTAGATGCCATAACTGAGGTTCTAATTGCTCCTAGAGGAACTGAATCTTTTATGCCCCCATTTGTATGTTCTAAAAATATATGTCACAAGTTTTATTTTGACGTTTCTAATTAAATAAGAAGAGATTTTACTTTCATTATTTAGTTTTATATTCTCACTTCCTTTTTTTAAAAATGAATTCTCTTGGTCACTATTAACAGTAGCTTACTATTTTCCTTATTTTACAATGTGGCAAAAGTGGTTATGAAATTGTAACAGCATTTTTTTTTAAATATTTTCTTTATTTACATGTAAATTTCTCCTTTCCCAGTTTCCCCTCCAAAAAACAAACAAACAAACAAAAACAACAAGAACAAACTCCTCTTGCCTCCCCCATCCCCATGCTTACCACCCCACCCTCTCCCACTTATTGGCCCTGGCATTCCCCTACACTGGGGCACAAAACCTTCACAGGGCCGAGGTCCTCTCCTCCAAATACCCACGGAACCAAATACCCATAGAAGGAGTTGCAGAGATTAACTATGGAGCAGAAACTGAAGGAAGAACAAGCCAGCCTAAATATAGCTATCTTCTGAGAGGCTCTGACAGTACCTGACTAACACAGATGTAGAGGCTCACAACCATCCATTGAACTGAGTACACGGTCCCCAATGAAGGAGTTAGAGAAAAGACCTATGGAGCTGAGAGGTTTGTAGCCCCTTAAGACGAACAACAATATGAACTAACTAGTACCCTCAGAGCTCCCAGGGTCTCAACCACCAACCAAGGACTGCACATGGTGGGTCTGATTGTTCTGGTAACAGCATTTTTAAGTGAACCAACCCTTTGACTAGCAAGAAAGCTGTTTAGAGAGATGTTTAAATATTTATTTTCGATTCTCACTCAGTTTTCCAGTAAAGGTATTCAGAACTGTGTTCAAAAGCAGTGTGCTAATTTCCTTAGCCTTTGTGGTAGTACTTTATGTTCAGTCAAATTTAAGTTAAATCACCTATAATCTTCTATCCTTTTATCCCTTCCCTTCACATCTGTCCATCCTCTCTTCTTCACAAATATCCAGCAAAGCTCAACATGTGTCTGTGTTCTTTTCTCTCCTGTGAAAGGCTGTGAGAGGCTCAGAATATGAATAGACATTTTTTCATCTGAACTAACACCACTTTATTCAAGCTTTATAATTATTTTTAATCATCTAAGTTTTGACTTGTTGTAAACATGTTTATTTGTATTGTCTGTCATATCTTTCTATTCACTTTTGTTAATTATTTTATTTTAGTTATTATTTTTTAAATTCTTTCTGTCTTTCTTTCTTTCTTTCTTCCTTCCTTCCTTCCTTCCTTTCTTTCTTTCTTTCTTTCTTTCTTCCTTCCTTCCTTCCTTCCTTCCTTTCTTTCTTTCTTTCTTTCTTTCTTTCTTTCTTTCTTTCTTTCTTTCTTTTTTTGTTTGTTTTTCAAGACAGGGTTTCTCTGTGTAGTCCTGGCTGTCCTGGATCTCACGCTGTAGACCAGGCTGGCCTCGAACTTGGAAATCTGCCTGCCTCTGCCTCCCAAGTGCTGGGATTAAAGGCGTGTGCCACTACTGCCCGACCTCTTTCTTTCCTTCCTTCTTTCTTTCTTCCTTCCTTTCTTCCTTCCTTTCTTCCTTTCTTTCTCTCTTTCTTTCTTTCTTTCTTTCTTTCTTTCTTTCTTTCTTTCTTTCTTTCTTGCTTTCTTTCTTGCTTTCTTCCTCTCTTTCTTTCTATAGAACTAGTGAACGTATAGACTCATGGCTGCTCATGGTCTGAGGATAAGTGATTCATTACTGTTCCCCTCTAAATGGGGCATCTCTGTCAGCCCCTCTGAGGCTTTTGGAATATCATAAAAGGCAGATTCTTCCTTTTGGAAGGCAGAAAAAAAAATGTAAGAGCAAGATGATGGGAGTGAGAGGGCTGGGGAATGCAGGCTTCTGGCAATGACCAGACCTTTGCAATCATGGACTCATAGAAGCAGAGGCTGGTTACTTGTGACATTAGAAGAATGTGTCTGTCAAGTCCAGAGTCTCCGATGAAGGAGATGCAGAAAGGTTTTATATTGGCTGTTGCTAGCTGCTAGAATGTGGGAATGTCATTGTCATAAGAGTAGTTCCTGGTAAATCCCCTGTCTATTGTCCTAGTCAGTTTCTTTTGTAGCTATTCAACTAATGGAAAAAGAAAGAGAAAGAAAAAGAAAAACCAGAATGGATTTGAAAAAAATAAAAAAAGCAAGAAGGAGTTTGTTGAAAGTTTAGTGGAAGAAATGGGAAAGGGACAATGATAGAATGGTAATCTCAAAAATAAACCTAAAAGAAAGGATTAATTAAAATAGTACTAAACATCCTGACCCAAAGCAGCTTGGGAGGAAAGGATTTGTTTTCCTTGTACTTCCAGGTAATAGTTCATCATAAAGGAAGTCAGAGCAGGAAGTCTGTCTGAACAGAAGCCTGGAGCTAGGAGGCACACAGAAGCCACATGGGTATATCAGTTACTGGCTTTATATCCAAGGCTTACTGAGCCTGCCTTCTTTTTTTCTTTTTGTCTTAATTAGATATTTTATTTGCATTTCAAATGATATCCCCTTCCCGGTTTCCCCTCCGAAAAAAAAAACCCTATTCCCTCCCCACTTCCCCTGCTCACCAACCCACCCACTCCAGCTTCCTGGCCCTGGCATTCCCCTACACTGGGGCATAGAACCTTCACAGGGCCAAGGGCCTCTCCTCCCATTGATGACCGACTAGGCCATCCTCTGCTATACACATGCTGCTGGAGCCATGAGTCCCACCACCTGTACTCTTTGGTTAGTGGTTTAGTCCCTGGGAGCTCTTAGGGTACTAGTTAGTTCATAGTATTGTTCGTCCTAAGGGGCTGCAAACCTCTTCAGGTCTTTAGGTCTTTTCTCTAGCTCCTTCATTGAGGACCTTGTGCTCAGTCCAATGGATGGCTGTGAGTCTCTACTTTTGTATTAGTTGGGCACTGGCAGAGCCTCTCAGGAGACTATAACTCAGGAGACAACTCTGTCAGGCTGAGCCTGCTTTCTTATAGAACCTAGGACAAGCAGCCATTCTCAGTGAGTTCGGCTTTATCAGTCATTAAGCAAGAAAATGCACTACCGGCTTGCCCATAGGCCCATTTGGCGAGGGCAGTTCCTTAATTGAAGTTCACTCCTCCCTTCCAAATGACCTGTCAAGTTGACATAAAACTAGTCAGGATGTCCGTCCTTACATGGATGACCATGATTAAAGTCACTAGGTTTCAAAACCAAAGACATAAGCATGAGAGAGGAATTTGGGCAGAGGAAGGTGTTTGTCATTGGTGGGAAGAGAAGGGAAGGCAGGAATGAGTATGTTCAGAATTCATCAAATGTGTGTTTGAAATTACCAAAGAGTGAACTTAACTTTAAAAGTCTTTCTGATCTGCAAGTCAGAGAGACAGTCCCTAACTCTGAGAGCCAGACCACTAGAAATCCACAAATATCCAGGAATTGGTAACTGCCTTGTTACATACTTATCTGTGTGGAACCCACAGTTCTCCACATTAAGTCTTTGTTACTATAACTCCCAAGAAAATGCTGTGTTGCAACAATATTCTGATGTGAAGCCTTGATACAACAGTGATTAGTATGCTTACAAGCTTTCATTCGTAATCATCAGTGAATAACATTGACATCACACTAAAAAGTGTCCTCTTCATGACAGGAAGTGTAATGGACAGGACATTTTAGGCACGTCTCCAATGGAAGACTTTGCCCCTTGATATGTTCATCATGTGGAAAACACTTTTAAAATTGCTTTCAAAGTATTTTACTTTGTGTTGAAAATTACTTTCTATCAATAATTTTGTGTCTGTTCAATGGATTTAGTTTATGTAAATTTTAAGATATTTTCAGAAATAGCTAATGCATATTGTTATCATTTTGTGGGATTCTAGTTGCTTTTTACTTGCTAAAATGGTCAGAAAATGTGTGTAAGTATAGGTTGGGGAGTGTACTTTATCTGAAATAAAGTTTGCTTACTTTGCAATATATCTTTTCTTAGGCTAACTCATTCACTATTCATAAAACATGACAGGTCAACTAAATTGGATTTTGTAGGATAAAGGGCTAAAGGGATACCACTGAACATCTTTTCAGCAATATCACCACATTTGGCAGCATTGTGTAATGAAAGAGCCATTTAAGCCATTCAGATATTGTTTTTAAATCCCAGTGACATTATTTAAACCCTGAGCTTCCATTTATTAAGCTACAAAATTGGAAGGCTTTTGGCTGTGCTGTAGGTTATTATTGGATGAAAAGGTTGTAAAATGCTTTTCTACCTACCTCACGACCTTCCATCATACCACTGCAATGTGTCTTCTTCAGGCTCTTCCATTTCTCACCACGTTTGAGAAGAATTTAAAATTAACTTATAAGAATAGGTGAAAAGTCTACAAAACATTTATCAAGAACACTTCCACAGATGATATCAAAGAACAGTTTACAGTCTGAAAATATTCTCACACTTTTCATTAATGAAAAAAATTATAAATATGTGTAACCAAACGTCTCAAAAAATTATCAGACATATGTAAGAAAATGAGTCAGTGATGTGAAAAGACACTACATAGGATATGCCATTCATCTTACCAGTTGAGTATGTGGGACTATATCTTTAATTGCTGCAGGGGTATGTGTGTAAAATTTATTGTTCATTATGTGCTATTACTTATAATTCCAGGATTGTATATACGGACATTTTAATTGCCACCCCTTAGGACTGAGGTAAAAGTTAGAGTTAAAGAAGATATGTAGATACTGCATGTAGGAGAGGGAAGGAGGGAGAGAGAAAAAGAAGTGCACGGTGTACATGCATTGAGGATACTCTATGAAGACTAGTTTCTAAAGTGGAGAAGGAGGCCGTCATCCTAGAAATGTAATGGCTTTTAGAGCTAAGGTTTGTTCCTGTAAGATCTATTTACACTTACTGACCAGTGGAACTGTAAGAAGTCTGTTGTTTTACTTCACTAATTTGTCACAGTAGTCATTCATATTTAAATATAGTTTTTGTCCCAGCTTAAAATTCTATAACTGAAATTGATTTGCTCTCTTCACATAATGTTAAAAAATAAAAGAGGAAACACTCAGTATTTTAGTACTGAAGAAATCTGTTCACACGTGGCTTAGGTGCTTGCTGAACCTATCAACTGTGCTCACTAACCGTAACTGACTATCCCAAGACAGACGTCAGCTCTAGATCTCTGTAGAGTTGGTCTCATTATAACAGAAATCAAATAAACCCAACATAAAGAAAGGAAATTAATTTTCTAGAATATATAATTTTTTTCTTACCAAGAATCAACATTTCAATTTGAGAATTTTGATCTAACGGGATTGCTGTGAAACCTTGGTCTAACAAGGGCGTTTCAAGATGATGTTGTGTGATTTCTTTTCAGCTGTGTTTTACATAGTAAATGTGTTTCTTGTACAAGTCAAAACAAGAATTTTTTTTCCAAACAGTGTGGAGTTCAATATTCACTTTAAAATCAAGCTGTTCTTTCTTTACACATCTAATATAACCGACAGAAATCACTGGAAACTTTACAAAATAGACATGCCCTGTAGTTTGGTTAATAAAGGAAACTACAAAAATATTGCTTTTTTTTTAATATAGAATCTAATCTTGTGGTGATAATTGCAATCCAAACACTTGAGTCTCATAAATGACTCAAACATGTTTGGATAGGTGACTGAGAAATAGATAAAACAAAAACATATATGGAAGGTACAAGAATATCAACACATTACAGAAAATTGTCAGAAAAATATATCTATTGTATCTTCAATTAAATGTTATTTTTTATAATATTAAACATATCATAATTCCAGCCAGTCTACCAAGATATTTCAACAAAGATTTGCAGGAATCTTTAGGTCCTATAATAAGTGTATATTTAATTTAAGATATGTCATGACTATATATTCATAATATTTATAAATATAAAATTTATTATTTTAATAGAAGAGAATGTTTCAGAAATTTAAGTAGCTCATTTATAATTATTTCTCTAATTTTATTCATTAAACTTTATTACTTTTGAATGATGTCAAAAGGTAAACATTAACATAATTCACTGAGCTGGGTGGTGGTGGCGGCAAAGCAGGCCTTTAATTCCAGCACTTGAGAGGCAGAGGCAGGCAGATTTCTGAGGTTTGAGGCCAACCTGGTCTACAGAGTGAGTCCCAGGACAGCCAAGGCTACACAGAGAAACCCTGCCTCGAAAACAAACAAACAAACAAACAAACAAACAAAAATACAAAACACACACACACAAAAAACATAATTCACTGATAATTCTTATCATTGTATCTCAACCAGATTTACTTCATTGTGCCATTAGACACATCAAATATTCTATGAAATTACATATCAAATACACGCAGTAGCTTCAAAGGCCTTCATCAAAGCTACCTGAGATTGTGAGAGAGAGAAACTAGGAACACATACTAATAGACATGGAAAGGAAGGAAGTACAGTCTCAATACGCTTTGAGCGTTATTCCCAAGTTTGCACGGTCTGACAAGTGCTTGTGAGCATTCTCTATGTTTCTTCCTTCTGTTTCATTGTTTGAGCCTAAGAAGTATTTGGCAGTCTTCACTTTCCCCAGTAAGCAACAAAATAGAAAATCAGTATCCAGTCTAGCTGTGGTGGAGAGCAGCCAGCCTGGCTGACACTTCAGAGCGCACTGCTTCTGTCTCTCTATGTGATCGCTAATAGTTTGCATAATCAACACTGTAGTCCCTGCGAAGCTCTACTCACGGTGAGTGTGAAAATGAGTGCTACAGTTGAGAAACTACTCAGAGCGGCATGAGTGCCCTTCATTTTTCTCCCCTTTACTCTTGCTGCCTGTGTCCCCTCATCCTGCCTCTGCAAGCATCTTAGTCTACTTTCTGTAGCTCCTAAGAAATAAAGAACACGCTGGCTTTATGAAAACAGATCGAAGCTATAAAAAAATAATACAGATTCCCTGGGAGCTCTGGGGGTACTGTAGCAGAGGGTGGCCTAGTCGGTCATCAATGGGAGGAGAGGCCCTTGGTCCTGTGGAGGCTCTATGCCCCAGTGTAGGGGAATGCCAGGGCCAGTAAGCTGGAGTGGGTGGGTTGGTGAGCAGGGCGAGGCGGGAGAGGGAATAGGGAATTTTTCGGAGGGCAAGGCAGGAAAAGAAAGAACATTTTAAATGTAAATAAAGGAATTGTCTATTTAAAAAAAAATAGATTCATACGTTCTTCTGTTGTTACCATTCTATTTTTCTGATCTGTATGATACTACTGCTGCGGCTAGTATGCCCTTGTTAAGAGTGCCTTCGACCCCACTAGCATTCCCCACAGCTTCTTTTTTGAACAGAAGAAAAACATTTGACATTATACCTGAAGTGTGTGTTCCCTTCACAATAGGTACATAATGCCACAATTTAGCCTTTTATATCATACTATCAGTATTATAATATACACTTGTATTTGTCTCTGACTTTGTAACAAAATGTGTGACACTTTATTATCATGTTTAGCCCCATGACAAGCATGAGTAGATGCTTTTGGAAAATTGATTGAGGCGTAGTGTATTGGATATAAATCAGCATGTTTTGTGGTCATTCAAGTACTATATAATGAGGAAACAACCAGGTAGCATTACACAATTCACTTGTCTCCCCTTCTCCGAACGGAAGGATGAGTATTATTAGATTCAGAGTGATGAACAATTTTAACAACAAATCTAAAACTTGTTTTACCATTACAAAAGAGCACTTTAGACTTGTCCATTTATTTTCAAGTGATTTGTAAAATCATTTTTCCTGCAAGGATTTGATTATCACAATGAAAGTAAGAATAGCAAGGGCAGAATTTATTTCACGTTTCCCTTCATTGGTAAGAATTGGGGAGCTGCAGAGACTTGACCCTATGGAACACTCTCAGAAATTCGAAGGCTCATGAAACTGAGACCAACAGAAATCACTCCACAGTGATAATCTATCTGCCAAAGTTGATGCTGTTGACCTCCACGAGACCTCTGCAAAATTATGAGAAGCATGTGCTTTTACAATCATTCCACCAAGATTCAAAGCTCAAAAGTATCTGTCCAAGACACAGGCATCAAAAGAAAAGAAAAATGGGATTGCAACACACTTAGAAAGCATCTGCTAAGAGAGAGGGAGAGGGAGAGAGAGAGAGGGAGAGGGAGAGGGAGAAAGAGAGAGAGGCTGGGGGGAGAGAGAGAGGGAGGGGCGGGGGGAACTAAAGGGATAGCTTGGGGAATGGCAAAAATTATTTGCAAACCATATTCAAAACATGCAAAACCCATAAAGCATCTAAATAATTTAACAGGTAGGAACAACCTGATTATTAAATTGAGCAAAAATTACAAGTAGATTATTTTCCAAAGAAAACATAACAGTGAGCAGCTGGTATTTTTTTTTAAAAAAAATTCAATATACAAATCAAAACTGTAACAAAGGATCACTCCCAACTTCCAGGAAGGCTTTAATCTAAATGAACAAGAAATGTTGGCTGGCAGTGCAAGACACGGTCATTTGGAAAACAAAATAAAGGTCCCTCCAACCATTTAAATAAAAGATATTTTTCTTTGGGAGTAATTTGTCTAAAGGAAGTAAAGGAATCATTTTCTAAAGCCACCTAGATTCCCATTCCTTATAGGATCATTCAAAATAGCCAAGATATGGAAAAGATCTTAATGGAAATTTAGTGATAAATTAGTAAAAATTTTAATACATATACATATACAAGTACATCCCGTAGTTGCTTATCAGGCTAATGGAAGAGATCCTACTACTTGCATAATTATAGATGAGTCTAGAACAGTGGCTGTCAACCTTTGCAATGCTGTGACCCTTTAATACTGTTCTTCATGTCATGGTGAACCCCAACCATAAAATTATTTTTGTTCCTACTTCATGAGTGCAGTTTTGCTTCTGTTATCAATCATAAAGTAAATATCTGTTTTTCAACGGTCTTAGTCGACCCTTGTGCAATGGTCATTCAACCCCCAAATGGGTCACAAACTACAGGTTAAGAAGCAGTGATCTAGAAGATGTATACTAAATGAGATAAGCCAGGTATGGAAGGACATGCAGTTATTCATTTAAGATATATTTAAAAGGCAGAGAACCTCTGCTCTATGGCTGAAGAGGTAAAAGCACTTGCAGCCCTATATGATTGCCTGAGTTTAATCCTGGGGGCTCCCATAGAGGAAGCACAGAATGAACTCTGAAATGTAGTCCTCCGACCTCCTCACTTGTACTGTGGTACACACATAGGAAGATTAACCCATTGGTCCTAATTTGTTATGTTAAGTCAGAATCATGGAGAGAGTACATTGTTATCTATCAGGGCCTTGGTAAGAAAATGAGATCTTGACCCAAAAGTGGAAGCCCAGGGAGGATGAAGGTGGTCTGCAGACCTAATGTTTCATGGGGACTATTGTTAATGGTATTATATTATAATATAGAATGTTATAAAATAGTAGATGTAATATTTTCTCATAACCAACTTAAATACACAAAGTTAAATATGGGAGATGACACGTTAGTTGTTTTGCAACTGATAGTCATTTAACTGAGGCTTGGCATACGCGTGCATTCTGGAGCCCAGGGATATATACAGTCAAAACTAGCTATGAATGTGGCCTAACATAAAGTTATAGATTTAAACTATTATGAGATACTGGTTGTGTGTGATTTTGGGTATGATATTGTGTGTGTGTGTGTGTGTGTGTGTGTGTGTGTGTGTGTGTGTGTGATTTTTTTTTTGCTACTTGGTTGTTTAATTCTTGTGCATTTTCTGATGATAACATTGTGTCACACTGTCAGAAGGGTGAGCATACATCTTTGTATATAAAAGTACCACATACAGCATCTTAAGTATATATAATATGTTTTTCAACTTTACTACATAAGACCAAGACAATTCTTTAATACTCTGGCAACACTGGTAACATTAATTTTCCTTTCAGATGACTAACGGAGAGAGAAAATGAGAAGTCTCCCACTCAATGGGAGAAGATGTAAGAAACTTAAAATATGAGACTAAGGAAATAGCAAAAACTTTCTGTGTTAAAAGACCCAGAAGGAACCACCCGCTTGAAGTCTGTCACCAAAACAGACTTCATGGTTTGCGTTTTCTTATTTTAACTGTTTTAATTCATATAAAATTTCAAGATATGTAAAAAAGAAACAGGAATGTAAGTAACTATATTTTTATTATCTTCCAAAAATACATTTTTAGGAGTTTTATTTAAAATTATGAGCTTATTTGTTAATCTTTTTACATACAATACAACTATATGCTATGTCCAATACATATAAAGATGCTAATTTGCTAATAAATAAAAGAAAATTTTTAAGAGTATATTAATTTAAAAATCTATTCAGTTTACAATAGAAAAATAAAACTTTTAACCTTAGGAAAATTTTAAATATTTTTTAAAGGAGCCTTGCCTTCGGGCTGATACTTAAATTCTTAATCTCTCTGCAGCAGCATCCCACATACTAGGGTTGCAGGCACACACCAATGGTGAACTGTCGATTTAATAAATGTATACACTGAGTGTTGTTTAATGTGGATAAATACATGTACCTCTCCAGATATTATCATTTTCTCATTGTGAAAATAGTCAAAATTCTTTCAGCTTTTTGAGTAACACAGTAATGCATCCATTCCTCTTACCTTGTATGATAGATATCAGATTTATTTGCTTCTCTTAATTGTGATTAATACCCACTGACAAACCTTTTGCTCACACCCTCCTAAGCCACTGGTAACCAGCTCTCAAATCCTCCAAGGTCCATTGTCCTTGCTCATTCTCATTCTAAGAAAAGTGTATTTGAGATTTCATCAAAGATGAAAAGGTCTATATAATTAAAACATTTAGATTTTACTACATTAGCCTTTGAAACATGAAGACTACCCTAAACATATACACCTTTTTGAAGAACTCAGCTTATGACATAACAAAGGTGCATTTCAACCCTTTCCCACTTTCTTCAAATGACTACCTTTTTCCTAATATATAACCATACACTACTGATCTTAAAGGATTTCATAGGATATTCCCAGAGATCATTTTTTCTAACTTCATAGCACTAGTATGTTTACTCATAAATACAGCATATATAATATATCATTATATAACCATAACGTAACATAATATTTAATGTTATTTGGCTCATAAAATAGCTATAGCTTTGTTTAAAACAGCAGTTCTCAACCTGTGGGTCACAGCCCTCTTAGTTTTGAAAGGTCTTTTCACAGGGTTGCCTAGAATGATCAGAAAACACAGATATTTACATTATGTTTAATAATGGTATCAAGATTCCATTTATAGTAACAGGTATGATTTTATGGCTGGAGTCAAACACTGATTTAAGGAATGAAAGGTTTAGTTCAGCTCATGGTTTGAGGATACAGTCCATCCTAAGGGGATAGCATGGGTGGCAAGGGCGATTCTCAGCTCTAGTTGCAGGAGGAGGGGGTTGCTTGCTGACATCTGAGATGATGAGAGAGCAAAGAGATAAAAGGAACACAGGCCAGATACATACAAATGTAAGGCTTCTCTCTTAGTCTTCCTCTTACAGTGAGACTCCAGTACCTTAAGCAAGCATAGGAGGCAGAGGGCCTTGTGTTTACAGAGAAGCACTGAGGTAACCATTAATGCTAACCACATAGGGACAGAAGGATAACCCATTTTCCACCCAGAAGACTGGGGACAGAGATGGTTAGTGGCCTGGTGAACTTTGTACTATGTCTGTAGTGGAAACCACACTGAATCCCCCACAACTGTGATTAGGAAAGTTTCTTTTTAGACCTGCTATAGTGTTTTCAGTGCACATTTGTACACCTTGGTGTATCGTAAAAAATCAGATCTGCTTACTTCACGGAAGAAGAAGAAGTGCATCATTGCCATCCATCCGAGCATCTCCGTAAAGTTCCCGAGAGCAGGTTGAACACCATTCTCTCTAATGCAGCGTCAAAATGCTGCAAACTACATTCTGATCTCAGGGTTTTTATTGCTGGTGATGATGCATGAAGTGGAATGCACACAGTTTGATTTTTTTTTTTCTTTTTTGAGTAAGTTGTTAAACTTGAACTTCTGACTATATTATTTTTAAAAAGAGGAACTTAGCCACTGAGTGGATATGACTGGAAAGTTACTGATGGGGAAGGAAAATAGATGTGCTAGTTTTATAAAGCCACTTGCTTTGAAATATTAAGCTTTAAACTGAAAGAGAAAGAGCGAACTGCATGGAAATGTGCAATGGAAATGCAGAATCATCTTTGAATATAGTTCAATGGTCATCTCTTTGAAGATGTTTCCAGTGGAAGAAAACATCCATGGAACAGGAATAACATTGCCACACTCAAATGTTACATAACATAATAAGGTATATATAATAACAATATCTTATTTGCAAAGACATATTTTCTCATACAGTATATCCTAATTAGAGTTGCCTCCCTCTACTCCTTCTAGCTCCTCCCCATTTCCCTCCCCTCCAGATTTACTCCCTTTCTGTCTCTCATTAGAAAAGAACAGACTTCTAAGAAATAACAATCAGACATGAGAAAATAGAATATAATATGATGAAGCAAAAACTGGCATGTTGATAGGCATGGCAACCAAAAACGTACAAGAGTCAGAGACTCACTTGTAGTTACATTCAAGAGTCCCATAAAAATAGTCAGCTAATAGCTATGACATATGCACAGAGAAGACTCCTATAGGCCCTGTGTTTGCTGCTTCAGTCTCTGAACTCATATGGACCTTGCTCAATTGATTCAGAGGGCCTTATTATCCTGGTGTTCTCTGTCTCCTCTGGATTTACAAGATTGTAAATCTACTGCCTCTTTCATGACAATCCATGAGTTCAGAGAGGAGGGAATTGACAAAGACCTTCAAATACTTTTTCTCTTGCTGCGGATCTCCATGTCTGTTCACATTGGCTGTCAGAGAAGACCTTTCTGATGCAAGGCACTGATCTATGTGTATAGCAGGACATCATTAGGATTCATTTAATTGATTGTTTTTAGACCAGGAGTGTTTGGTTTTAGCCCAAGTCTCTGGGCTATCTAGTCTCTGTTTCTAGGTCACCAAAGCAGTGTGGAGTGTGGGTTCTCTATTGTGGAGTCAAATCAAACATCAACGTGCTACTTCCACAGGTTCCGTGCCTATCGTATTTTGGAGGCCTGTCAGATTGTAGGTAGAAGGTTTTGTGGTTGGGTTGGTGTCCACTTGGTAGCCTGCAGAGTGCCTTCTTACAGCAAGGAGACTTGAACTCTGAAGTGAAGGCTCCATGTAGGTAGCAGCTTCACTTCACCATATTCAATGCATTATGTGTCTGTTGTTCTCAGCAGTAGGGCCCTGTTCTCAATTTGTGGATAGCAACGATTGGTCTTAGCACCAACCTGGGATGTTTGGGGATTTTCAACAGATCTCCTGAGCCAACAATTCAATTGCATGCAACCTAGTTTAGCCCCTGGAAGCCTTTTTTAGCTACAAGAGATGGCCAGTTGAGACTTTATATTTCCCATTATTAGGAATAGTTTATTTATTAGAAATACTTTATTAGAAATACTTCTAGGGATTCTAGGAAGATTCCATTGTCCTATGTTTTCAGACAACCCCCTAAAACCTTCCCCCAATTCCAGCTGTCCTTCATTGCATGCTCTTCCTCAACCCCATCTCTCCCCTACCTAATTTCCCCTGTCCTTTCTCACTCACTCCAGTATACCTGTAAATCTATTTTTTTCTTCCCAGAGAGATCAATGCAGTCCTCCTAGAACTCTCTGAGTCTATAAATTATAGTTGGTTATTTAATTAAGGGCTAATATCCCCTTATAAGTGAATAATACCATGTTTATCTTTCTGTGTATGGATTACCTCACTCAGTATGATATTTTAGGAATCAATTCTCCTGTAAACTTCATGATGTCATTTTTTTTTTTTAACAGCTAAGCAACACACCATTGTATCAATGTAGCACATTTCCTTTGTCCATTCTTGTTTTGAGGGTTGTCTAGTATTTTTTCAGTTTCTGGCTAGTATGAATAAATTGGCTATGAACATGGTTGAGCAGGTGTCCTTGTGGTAGGATAGAATGTCCTTTGGATGTATGCTCAAGCATGATCTATCTGGGTCTTGAGATAGAACAATTTCCATTTTTCTGAGGAACACCATGTTGATTTCTATAGTGGCTGTTCCTGGAAATCACAGTCTGCATAGCCATCTATGGTCTCTTAGGGTTTGTAACACATCTGTCCAGGCCCTTCTGACTTTGAGAATATCCACTGTGAAGTTCAGTTGAATTTTATTATATCTATCTTTATATGTTACTTGATCTTTATCTTGCAACTTTTAATATCCTTTCTTTATTCTGTCTACTTAATGCTTTGGTTATTATGTGGCAAAGGGACTTTCTTTTCTAGTCCAATCTATTGAGGATTCTGTGTGCTTCTTGTACTGTTTTAAGCATTTCCTTCTTTAGGTTAGGATATCTTTCTTCTATTATTATTAAAAACAATTTCTGGGCCTTTGAGATGAGATTCTTCTCCTTCCTCTATACCCATTATTCTTAAGTTTGTTCTTTTCAGGGTGTCCTGGATTTCCTGGATATTTTATGTCAGAAGTTTCACAGATTAACATTTTTCTTCTATTATTTTGTCAAAAACATTTTCTGAGCCTTTGAGATGAGATTTCTCTCCATCTATGCCTTTTATTCTTAGGTTTGCTCTTTTCAGGGTGTCCCATACTTTTTGTCAGGAGGTTCATAGATTTAACATTTTCTTTCACTTTTACTTACATTTCTTCTATCTTTACCTTTATTGCCTGATATTCTCTCTTCAATCTAGTGTATTCTGCTGGTAAAGCTTGCCCCTGCTGTCACTGTTCAAGTTCCTATTTTTCTCTGAGTCAATTTTAAAAAATAGTTTTGTACTGAGCATACAGTATTAGAGTGTGCAAGAAGTACTCAAAATCTATACCTAGGTTAAAATTTAATGGGTTTTCAAAGTCTGGTGAAAATCTAGGTACAGTGGCCATTTCATAAAAAAAATATGTAAAAGCTTTATGTGCAATTACTAGGAAATTATTAAGGATCAACTCTGTGTAATTGGAGTATGTGTACCTCTCACCTGTCATCCGGCACATATTATCATTACATACAAACATATTGTATGTTACCATAAAACCTCTTTCTCATGTTTTATAGTTTTAATTTCAATCCAACAGTTATATTAATATTTATTAAACCTTTTAATAGGTTTGAAATCTAACATATAGAACATTGAAGATAACTCAAGCACCTGGAAATACCTTGCTTGAATGAAGTGATACACAATCAGAAATGCAAACAATGAATGATGGGTACCACAGAGTGCCATGAAAAGCTGAAAGCTCAAGGTAGTGATAGCCTGTGTTTTCATAATTATAAAACATACAATTAACCAGTTAAGGATAAAATTACATGGTTAGAATTGCACATGGGAGCTACTTGGAGGCATGAGGACACACATTACCTGTGAAATGCTAAAACGTAAGTAAGTGAAGTTGAGATACAGCCATGACAGAAAGTTATAACCACTCATCACAGAAAATCTCTCTCTCTTAAGTTTTTCAAAACAGCTATGAATGAATTTAGTAGTGTTTGATTGAGATGACCAAAGCTTAGTAAGAAGAAATTGATGTAGGTTCAAGTCTTAATAGTGTTGAGCCAGGACTAAAAATAAACAAAATAAAACCACTGAGAAATTATTTTATGAATCCAGTAACTAGACTACATGAAGGTATCATCAATTAATCTGAAAAATAGTTCATTGAGACTCTGTCTCTATATGAAGAACATATGTGAAGATCCCCTGTGGAGATTTCCTATTCAAAGTGATAAATATAGGTATATGTGTTTGAATTTTGGACCTTAATTTATTATTTAGGTTCCTTAAAATACTATATTTTTCAAAATGTATAAATTTATTTTGTCTTGATTTCTTTATTATTAAAAGAGGCTTCTGCAGTCTCTCTAAATAAGAGCTCCTTTAAATTTTTGTTAATCTTCCTATTGATAGAGTACTGTTATATTGGTGATATACTCAACAATATATATACTGGGTTATTTAATAAATTATTCTTGGTACTTAGATTCTAGTCTACAAATTAAGGGCCATCTGCATTCTTTCTATATATCTGCTAGTGATGATGAACCTATCTACCCACAAAATGCTTCCTTTAACAGTAAAAATATATTAGAAATTTGAGGTTGTAATAAATAAGTATTAAATAACTTTGGTATTATACACTATCTACATTTTAGAAAGTATGTGTGTGTGTGTGTGTGTGTGTGTGTGTGTGTGTGCGTGTGTGTTAATGTTTGGCTATTATGAGAAATAAAGATCTAATTTTGTTGACCAAAATATATAATAACAAGGAAAGTCATCAGTGGATATTTATTTAGATTATCTTTCTACTATCTGACAAGCTTTTATGTGAATTCCACTAAAAATCAAGCCAGACCAAACCAAAACAAAAAAAAACCCCAACAACATAGTTTCATACAATTGAACTTCAAGGTAGATTTTTAACATGAGTTTGATATTGAAGATTGAACAACAGCATTTGCCCGAAATGGGAGGCTGTGATTCCTTTGTTTGATCACTCAGACTGTACTAATTTAAGTTGCTTCCATGATATATACTGGGTTGCTTCCATGATATATACTGGTCTTAGGTGATGTTCAGAGCCATCGTACCGTTGCTTACATAGTACACCAGTGTCATATGTTATCATTAGATTATGTTATGAAGTGATTATCACCACTGTCATATGCTAACCTGGTTTTATATTTATTTGCTTGTTAGTGCATATTCATGTGCAACTGCAAGTGCCACAACACACGCTTGGAAGTCAGGTCTTTCTTTGCATCATGTGGGCTTAGGGGATTCAACTCAGGTCATCAAAATTATCAGCAAGGGCCATTACTCACAGAATCATTTCCCCGGGTGCTAGGCATAGGACCAGTTGTAGCATATGACAGAAAAACTGAGAACTATATATTCATCTATCTCTATACATTACCTACCTCTCTTCCTTTCTCTCTGTCTGTCTCTGTCTCTCCATGTCTCTCTGTCTCTGTCTCTCTCTGTGTCTCTGTCTCTGTCTCTCTCTCTTGTCTCTCTCTCTCTCTCTCTCTCTCTCTCTCTCTCTGTGTGTGTGTGAATCTATCTTCTTCTTTTAAAATCCTTAGGATGTGGTGTTCTCCTCGCAGTTTCTTTGCCTCATTCCTCATTAAACATATGCTGATGCTGAAAAGAACAGCAACAATCTCGAGAAGCAAATCAGAAGCTTCAAAGAAAGTTCTTTCCCTGAGAGGAAGCTCTGTGCACTTCTGTAGATCTGTCACTCAGGAGGATCCCATAGGAATTTTTTTTTTTATGTACACTGCAGTATCTATGCAGACCTTTTGAACACACTGGCTGTTCCAAAGTCACTGCCATGAGCTTCCAGGTCACCAGGTTATAGGGCATTTGTATAGCATTAATGAAGTAATGAATTAATTAAAAGTCTTTTTTTTTTTTTACTGAAGGATCTTCTTTGGAGGTTAATTTTAACCTAAGAATGTTGGAGAATGCTAGCATAGAAGCACTTTGAAACTCAGGCACATCAGAGCTCTCCCTGTGTCAGCTGCAATGTCAAGGTCACTTATAAATAGCTTGTATCCATGTGCAGACTTTGCATGAAGTAAGCCACTGCATGCTGTAATTTGTAATGCTCTCAGATTTGTAATTATTTGTCAAAGAGAAATACTTTTTAATACACATTTGAATGTATATCATCATTTCTAAGGATCATAGTTTTACCTTATCTTTATTTTAATAAAACTATTGGCACTTCAAAACTGTGTAAATACTTGTTAAATTTGCCAAAACATTTACCTTTCACAGGACATAATATGTAACTCCTGTTTTCCAATAAAACAGATAGGTAGCCATTCTTGCAGATGAATAGCTGATAGCACAGAAAGGTTAATCGTTTCATTCAAGGTCAGCTAGTTGATCAATATATTTTGAGAAAGTCTGCCATATTCCAGTTCCATAGAGTTAAGCCTTAATAACTTCTTGAGTAATTCCACTTTAAGCTTTTATATATTTTATTTGTTTATGAAACAACCACTTTATGTAGATTTTCAACAGATTTTTGAAAACCTATTAAATTGTAACCTAGATATGCACTTTGAGTAGTTACTGCACACTCAAATACTATGTGCCCAGTACAAAACTATTTTCGAACATTGATTCAGAAAGGAAATTATTTATGTATGTATACACTATCATGAGACTTTGATATGGTAAGAACTATAGCTAAACATTCCACTCATTTAAAGACATATCTGTGCAAATGATTAGACAGCAGTAGAATTTTATTTTTAAATTTTGTATCACTTACAGGGGTTAACTGTACCATAAAATGTGAAATTCTCACTTCCATGAAACTTAGGAACAAACCAAGCATGCTGAAGGCTCTGTGCTGGTTTTGTTTTCTCATTGCTGTGACGTTCCTAGAAAAGTAAGACAATATGCCCCAATGATCAGCTTGGAGTGCAGTTGATGTGGCCTTTGCATGCATTCCAGACTTACCCTGTGGGTTGAAACATTTCCCAATGTGGCCATTTTGGAAAGAGACATCATTTCTTTAACATAGCTCCTATTAAAAAAATTATATTTTCCCAAGTTGGAGCCTTCTGTGTGTAGGGCATAACTTGTCCTCAGGGAACCTCGGCTTTTACCCCACTGTGGAGCCACCATTTAGTTTTACATAATGTCTAACAATTACAGGTGCTTTGCCTTTTTTCTACCATGTCCACAACTTCAAATTTATGCACATTTCTAGACTTGCAAAATCACACAACTATTATATATTTACATCTTTCTCCCTGTAGATGTAAATAAGAGCAGTGTGCAATAACCAAGCCACAGCTTAGATGACACCTTGTTTTGAAGATTCCTCTTCTCTACAAATCTGTCCATTACTGCTAAATTCAGCCTTACTCAAGTCCTCAGGACGACGCAAACTGCCAACAGATTCTTTAATGTGTATAGCACGGATGGCCTCTGACTCCTTGTTCCATGCTGATACCTCATGAGCCAGATTTCCAATGTCTACATTTCTGAGTTCTAGTCTCCCAAGTTATCCCCAGAAAATCTCATTGAATTCTGCTTAAAACATTCTTGGTGTTCTCCATCTCACAGATCTTAAGTTCTTTGGCTATTCTGTTTCCAAAGTCCTACGAACTCGGGTGTTAGGTTTATCACAGCACCACCAACCTTTGTTGATAGTAATTTTCTGTGTTAGTTACTTTTCTCATGGTAGCCATGAGACACCAAATAAAATCAACTTGAAAAAAGAAGGATTTACTTTGGTTCAAGTTTAGAGAGGTCTCATGGTAGAGAAGTATGGCACCTGGGATCAGGGTAGGCACGAAGCAGAGGGGTTGGGGGAAAGTGAGAGAGAGAAATGAATTCTGGTCCTCCGCTCTCTTTTTTTTGTGGAGCTGCTGGCTCCTTCCCCGTGACAGTGCTTCCCACATTTAAGTTTGATCTTTCCACCTCAGTTTCACTGTTCTGGAAACGCTCTGGTAGACATACCCAGAGACTCAGCTTCTGTAATTCTATCCTATGCCCGGCTAAGTTGGAACAAAGATTTAACTATCACAGCAAGTAAACATGCTTGCATAGTTTTATGGTATTTGTTCGTTTGCTCTTGCTGGCTGTCTAACAGGTACCTTTGTGGTGGATAAGATAACATGGCAAAGTATCATTCTCTGAGCTCAATCACCTGAATCTTGAATAAATTATATATTTAGGGACTTGTCATCTTATATGCCATAGATTTCTTTTTAGAAATGATTATCAATCATAGCAATGATCCAATGCTTCTTTTCTATTATATACTAAAGTTTATAGTGTAGATATTATTTTCAGGTTATAGTCCAATATGTGACTCAGGATAAGCACTTATCAAACTGAAGAATGATGAAGTGACTTTGAAAGAAAGTCAAATGAAAATTTAAATGTCACCAAATCTTTGGGGAAGAAGTTACTTAACTTTGTTGTGTTTTTCTAAACCTTCTTCACTCAATCTCCCAGTTCATCCACCCTCATGATGAAAGGAAAGTTAAAATGAGGAGACAAGAAAAAATTGACTTTTACTAAACTAAAAGATCCAAAAATTTCAAATATCATTATGAGAGAGATGACCTTTTAGAAGTGGAGTTCTAAAGTGATGATATTGTAATAAGAGATATTAGAATCCTTGGGCTGGAACAAAACTAAAGCAAACACCCAATACCCCATGATGGGATACGCACATCAAATAGAGGAGCTTGATGGGATTGAAGGTGAGCTCAGGAAGGCTGGAGAGCTTTCACCATATCTTTGAATGCTGAACCAAATTTATCTGTTGATTTATCGATGGATTATTTTTTATTTTGTGGTCTCTATAGTACAGGCTGGCTAATAATTTAAACACTTTTGCATCAGTATCCCAAGACTGTAACTATACTTGTGTGTCACCATGTCCTACTTTCTGTCACAAAGCTTGACTGAACTTGAGGTTAGCCAATAACTACATAGTAGATGAAGAGAAATGATTCCCATGTACATGTGTACATCACACACAGACATTCACAACACACACACATAACACACACATATACACCATACACATACATACACACACATTCATACACACACGTACCACACACACACACACACATACACTCACTCAGTTACACACTCCTATACACATATAAATAAAAATAAATGCATAATCTTTTAAAATCCTTTACCTTTTATAGATATTAATTTATTGAACATAAGGCTTCTGTTACATTGTATCTGAACATTTCTGTCTGTTTCTTTTTTACTATTATTTGATCAGAATGCGAGCTTAAGCTCTCTGCCTTGGTAATGTTCCTAACCTTTATAGTTTATGTTTTTAAAAAGTTTCTGAGTATAAAAACCTTTATAGCTTATGTTTTTAAAAAGTTTCTGAGTATACTTTTAGATATATATTATGCTATTAAATTAATTTCTTGGCTAAAAAAATTGTGTCAATTTGTGAGGATAAATTCCATTACTTAAGGAAAAATAAGTTTTGCCAGACCACAACTCATGATCATTCCATGTCTAAGGTCTTACCTTCTTGGTATCTGCAATTCCTGCTTCTCCAAGTATCCTGAGCTGTGTGGGTAGACTGAATCTTGGGAAGTTGGCACTAAAACTGTTCTAGAGAAGTCCTCACAAAGGCATCAGTGGAAAGAAAATGGCACTCAGATAGGTAATACCCTCCGCAAAAGTGTTCAGCCTCAGACCCCTGGACAAGTGAAAGAGACTCGTCCTCCAGGTTCTCCAAGCATCCCTGAGACTCTGCCTGGAATACCCTGCTCACAACCCTGAATGTTTTAGCATAGAGGCTGGGCTGCCTCTCCTACAGACACTCTTCCCTATTTTGTAATTGGGACTTTTTGGTGTCTCCTTCTCCGTCTCTTCTTTCTCTTCAAATGTGCCCCCTTCCTTCCCTCTCTTGTGGTGACTCCTCGACCTCAATCCTTGGGGGCCAGTGAACTCACCTGAAAGTAGATTCCCAACAAACCTATGTTCAATACATTCTAATCTATTAAAATAGATAGGTTTAAATTGGCTCACTTCACCAGCAAAGGAATAACCTATCAAAACCCACTCTACTGCCTTTGCATGCCCATTGAGGAGATGGTCCTAGGAGTGGTGGTAGCATGCAGTTTTGTCCTATGTGGATGAATGGAATTTTTGCTATGTCTTGGTGGCTTGAGTTGAACAAATATACGGGCAATTTGTAAAGCTTGAAACCCTAGGGACACCAGTTTTATTGCTGCCACTTTGTTTTTGTGACAGTAGGAAGAACATTTGGCAATTCATAACAGATAGGGACGTCATGCTGCAGAAGATATCTCCTCCTTGGCTTTATAGCCTTAGGGATGCTCTGTTAGTCATCCATATTATATCTGATCAAGTGTCCAGGGTCTCCACCATTTTTGTCATGACCTCAAACCAACCCAGGGGGTGAATGAATATCTGAGGGCATTCCTCTCTCCCCCAGACAGAGCCCATACCAATAGGAGTCAACTTAGTCTCTTCTCATTTCATGTAACAAATCCTACAGAAAGAGCGAATATATTTTAAGAAAATACCATTGTGTTGGCTCACATTTACTTCTGGTACAAATATACCCCACTCAGTTAATCCATAAACTTTAAAAATACTTATTTCCTATCATTTTAAAGAATTTGTACATTTCCTCCGACTTAAATAACTTCCACTGATATAACCTGCCAAATAAAATTTTGTATAAAACAGCACATTAAAAAATATAGAGAATTGTATATTTGTTTTCTTCAAAATAGAGAATTTCATTTCTACCAATCTTGTTTTGACCTTGCTATAGAGAATTGAAGGATTCATATTCCAACTGGACAAGTCCTCCTATAGGCTCAGAACCATTTTGGGAATGGGAGTATAATTTTATAGATTTAAGTCAAGGTATGTCAAACCTTAGGCTTTGTAATAGCCTAACGGACCTGTAAAAGTCTAGCTATGTCTTCACTTGATCTTAGCCAAAAGGCCGAGAAGCGATACCTAACTATGTCTTCAAACATCTGTCTTAATTCTTTTCCAGAACACTGTATGAGTAGCAAGAGATCTGGATCCATTTCAAGTCACTCTAATGTGGAGTTGAACTGGGGCTTCATTCTCAAAGCAAAGTGAACCAGTATAAAAGCACTCTCAAAACATCAACATCATTCCCAGAATTCGTTTATCAAACTCTTCTTTTAAAGCACTGCAGACAGCCAAAGTGGGGGGAGGGGTTAACCGACAGCGTATCAGGGTGCTCTTGTCACATGGGTGTTTGTGTCAGAAGTGAAGGTCCTCTGAGGTCCCACATCTGTCTGAGAACAGCAGGATGACATTCACTCACTAATTCATTCATTCACTCACTCATTCATTCATTTTCATTCATTCACTCACTCACTCATTCATTGTAGTTTGCCTCACATCTGGATGGGGTGAATATTCTGTCTGTGATTTTAGACTTTTTCTCCAAACACTCCTGCTTCTGTCAGCCCTGCAGTCAGCATTTGCCAGGCATGAAAAAGGGACTCTGTGCTCAGATATGGCAGGCAGTCGATCTGCCCCTTCCGCTGAGCGCAGCAGGCAGTCGATCTGCCCCTTCCGCTGAGCGCACTTTGATTCCTTACAGGAAAGGGAGGTACCTCTGAGTGTTAGGAATCCTTCATGCAGCTTTCCTACTCACTGAGAAGGCAAGTCAACTATCATGCCTACATCCACCGCTTCTATCGAGTAAACTGGCATAAGAAAAATAGGAGATTAAGCCCCAGAGTTTAGAATACCTTTCTTCACTATATTATCTCTTATCTGTTGGGTGTTTTAAATTTTTATTTAATTTGATTTTATTCGCATTGGTGTTTTGCCTGCACATATGTCTGTGTGAGGGTTTCAGACCCCTGTAAATGGAGTCATAGGCAGTTATGAGCTGTCATGTGGGTGCTGGGAATCGAACCCAGGTCCTCTGGAAGAGCAGCCAATGCTCTTAACAGCTAAGTCATCTCTCCAGCCATGCCTGTTGAGTTTTTAAAATTTAAAATAAAATGCATCTCTGATGACTTTCTCCAGTTTGAATTTGAAAATTGCTATGATGTTTTCTACCCTGATAGTATGGCTTCTATGTCAGTATGCACAAAGGGTTGTTGTTACTATTCAGGGTACGCATGTATATCCTTTAGGGAATATTTTACCATTATCTTCTAGAGGTAATAATGAAATAATTTTTAACAGTCTACTATATATTCCACAAATGTTTAGCAGAAGGGTGGCTGAGTTTACTGCCATTGTTCCACTTTGATTTAGAGGGAAATAATGGTAAGGAAGGCATGTTTGAAGGTTTCCCAAGGGACTCTAAGTTTTGGTTGAATTTTTGTCTGAAATGTACTTCTTGTGGTATGCTACCACACGGATGAAAACATTGTAAATTGAAAGCCTCGGAATCAGGGGATTTTTTTTTTTCAGGACTCCGTGTATCTCAGGCTGGTATTGAATCACGGGGTAGCTGAGGGTGACCTTGAGCAGAGAGATCTTCCTGTCTCTATGTTTACATTCTAGAATTCCAGGTGTTCACCACCATTCCCAGCTGACGCCGATCTTCACTCACAGGTTTCGCATCCCCATTCCAACAGGGAAGAGCTCTCAGTTCTCCACACTTTGCGTTCCTCAGCTGTGAAGCTACGAAGGGTTTGACTAAGGTAACGAAGGCAAGGTCCATGTTTGAAAAAGAAGATTAACTCGTAGGGTTTTAAATTGCAAAATTCCCCTTGCTTGATGATTTGAGTCAGAAATGTCTTCTACCTTGAAGGATCATCTTCAAAGAGACCAGAGAGCATCCAGCAACTGATGGGAGCAGATTTATAGACCTACAGCCAAACATTAGGCCAAGGAACCAGAGGGGCCGGGCACACACCAGAACATGGCCCACAGAATCTACTAAACTGGGCTCATGGGAGCTCTTGGAGAACAGGGAGTCTGTAGAGATCTGACCTAGGTCCTCTGTATGTATGTTACCGCTGAGTAACATGGTGTTCATATGGAACTCTGAACAGTAGGATCTGGGGCTATCTCTGACTGTTTTGCCTACTTGTGGAACCCTTTTATTCCTGTCGGTTCAGCCTTGAATTAAGAGTATGTGCCTGGTTGTATTATAGCTTGTTATACCCTATTTGGTTGATCTCTCCGGGAGGCCTGTTATTTTTTGAAAAGAAGAGGAAGGGGTGGATCTGAGGGAGAGGGCAGATGGAGGGGAGCGACTGCGGGAGGGGAGCGAGGGAAAACTGCAGTAAAGATGTAATATATCAGAGAATTTTTTTTTTGTACCCAGCCAATGGACAGAAGCTGCTGACCCCTGTGGTTGAATTAGGGGAAAGCTGGAAGAAGCAGGGGAGTAGGGCGAACCTGTAGGAGGATCAGCAATCTCAATTAACTTGGACCCCCGAGATCTCTCAGATACTGGACCAACAACCAGGAAGCATACACCAGCTGATATGAGGCCCCCAACACATATACAGTAGAGGACTGCCGGGTTTGAGTTCAGTCAGAGAAGATGCACCTAACCATGAAGAGACTGGAGGCCCCAGGAAGTTTAGAGGTCTGGTGGGGTAGGGGTTGGGGTTACAGAGGGTGGGAACATCCTTGTGGAGACTGGGGTGCGGCAGGAGGTATGGGATGTGGAAGGTGGACCAGAAGGGGAATAAAATCTGGAGTTTAAAATAAATAAATAAAAGATAAAAAACAAAACAAAACAAAACAAAACAAAACAAAAAAACAAAAGACAAATGTCCTCTATAGGCGCAGGAATTTGATCACTTTGTCACCAGTTGGTGGCGCTGTTTGGAAAGGTTGTGCTGAGGTCCAGCCTTGGTTAAGGGAGTCTAACAGGGAACAGAGGGAGAGTTCCAAGCCTTTCCAACACTCCCAGTTTGGGCTCTCTGCTTCATGCATTGTGATTGAAGCTGTGATCTCTCAGCTTCCTTTTCTTGTTGTCATGCCAACCAGTCCCTGTCGTGCCTTCCCACTAGGATGGACTCTTACTCAGCTGGAACCAAAAGCCAAAATAAACTCTTGCTTCTGTAAGATGCTTTTGGTCATGGCGTTTTATTATAGGAGAAAGACTAAAAAGTAACCAACACACCTTCTTTAGGAAGAGGGAAGAGATGGAACTGGCAGTATTCAAGAGACCCATGACATGAACCTGTGCTCTACTGAGTATTTAACTTGAAATCGCTTGAGAAATGAGCAGGAGAAGGAAAGACCTTTTTATCTTGATGATCTTCAAGGCTCTACTCTGCATTGTCACTTCTGTATTCTATATTTCCTCCCATGTACTGTGTACAGTCTCCCTTCACTGTAGGCTGCCTCCCTGTACTGTGTACAGCCTCCCTGTACTGTGTACAGCCTCCCTGTACTGTGTACAGCCTCCCTGTACTGTGTACAGCCTCCCTGTACTGTGTACAGCCTCCCTGCATGTTTTTGGTTCTAGCTTGCTAGCTTGTCTTACAAGTCTTGGGACTTGGATGCTCCAGTGGCACACTTGGTTAGCACGCGGTACTTATAGAACAAGTCTTGGGACTTGTCATATACTATAATCACATAAGCCTGTTATATACATGTGTGTAATTTATATGTGTATTTGTTTATTACATATGTATATTTTCCATTATGTAATTTACATATATTGGTTATATGTAAGAATAGACTAAGATGATTAATGGGCATCATGCAAACAACAAATAATGACTGACAATTTTTTTTTTCTTGTTTGGTTTTTTGAGACAGGGTTTCTCTGTATAGTACTGGCTGTCCTAGAACTCACTCTGTAGACCAGGCTGGCCTCGAACTCAGAAATCCACCTGCCTCTGTCTCCCAAGTACTGAGATTAAAGGCGTGCGCCACCACTGCCTGGTGACAAATCTTTTTAATATCTATGCTTTATACTGACATAAACACACACACACACACACACAGAGTTTGTGTAGCTGCCTTGTATTTGTTCTTTGTTCCTCATAAGTGATTTTTTTTTTAAGTCTCTCTGTATGTCTCACAAGCCAGACAGCACATGTAAGAGAGACAGCAAGGGTAATTTTACACAGGGAATGCTGAGCCATGACTATGCTTGCTGTTCAGTTTAGTTATCATGCTACGATAAAAACACAATGCAGACTGATCATTATGTCAACCACAATTGGGTCTACAGGTTGAGAGGTCAAGTGAATACTACAATGCCATTTACTTCCAGAATTTAATTTGTGTTTTTGTGTTTGTGGCCTTGCTGAGACACATAACTATAAAAGTGAATGCAAGTAAGTCATATGCCCTAATAGGAAAGTATTACTTTTCTGGAATCTGGTAGTTTGTCTAAAATAACTGTTCCATGTCTTTAACTCCTGAATGTAAAAGTAACTTTTATTATCTATATGGATTGTTGTCTGAGAAGCTTACTGCTGAACAAGCTCACCCTTTCTTTTTCTTTCTGATCTCTGGCTGGCTGTTCTAACTCAACTGTTCTGGCTCAAATCACTTCACCCTGACTGATTCAAACTAGCTTCACTTGGCTTCTGACTGAATTGGTTTGCTTGGCATACCAAGTCTGTCAGTCTGTTCTAATTGACTGGCTTCTCATCTTTCACTAGCTCTATCTTCTCTTTTATCTAGCTTGTTCTTTTTGCAACCTGTCTCTGTAAAACTGTCCCAGTAAAATTACTACTTTCTCCCTCCCTCCCTCCCTCCCTCCCTCTCTCTCTCCCTCTCTCTCTCTCTCTTTCTCTCTCCTGTTCTTACATAGCTTCTTTTCTCTCTGTTCTCTTGAGAGTTGTGTATATTCTATCTCTGACTCATTCTGTCTAATCTTTCTCTGATTTGTTATTTTGTCTGCCCCCCTAATTAGACATCACAGAAGAACTTCACCTTAATTGTTTGGGATTAAAGCTAACAGCATGTCTGTATTCTAACCAGATCAAACTGTAATCTACAGCATGGCTGCGTTCGGGCTAGATCATATATTTGGATTTGACCCCGTGCCAGAGCATCCATGTTTCTGGAATAAAATTTCCCTACATCTGAAAGATATTTGGAATATATGAAGAACCACATTTGGAAATTTAGGAGATAAGGAAGTGGTGGTATAAAAATATTGTTACAATGCAATATTATGTGAAACATATTTAGTTTGGGAATTATAAATGACATTAAAAGTATCTTCATTAGTTTTATGTTATGTTAAAAGGAATCAGAATGTATTTTAGATTACATAAATTAACTATAAATAAAACCACACATTTGAAATATACATCTTCTATGGATAGACAATCCAAAATTTTTGATGAAGAAAAAGCTATATCTTTTCTCAGCCTAAATGGGCAATTCAATACTGAAACCTAATAAAGAGCTTACCTACTCAAGGCTGTGTTTTTAAAATCAAGAAAAAAAAACCTGTGACCTCAAGCATCAGAGAATGGCTCAGGGGCTACCCGCACGGACTGCTCTTCCCAAGGATGAAGTCAGATGCTCAGGACTCCCTCTCAGTAGTCCACAGCTGCCTGCAGTGCCAGTTCCTGGGAATCTGCTGCAACTTCCCACACTCTGCAGACATTGGCATGCACATGGCACACTGCAGCTCATTTAGGAAGACGTGTATAACTTTAAAATTTTATTTAAGAAAAAAGAATGAAATGGGAATTTATCTGAATCAAGAATATAGAATGAAAGGAGAGGAGCCCCTATTTAAAACGCTCCCAGGTACAATTAGTCAAAATCAAGATAATACAGAAAGGGATGCTTTATTATTTTTACGTTGAGTTATAAGTCATCATGTAAAAATAAACTTAGTGAGCATAAATTTCAAAATTCATCATTTCCTTGTAGTAAGAATAGCTACCATGGCAGTAACATAAGTATCTAGATAATCAAAGACAGTGAAAACTCATTGTTCCCATTGTTGTGTTTCTAATCTGAGACAGTGTAATTCCCCACCCACCCCCCACACACTCCATGAATAAGAGATAGATGGCAATAACATGAGTGAACTAGTGAGTACCTTCAGAATTCAGGTTTGGAACTGCCAAACTTCTTCCAGTTAAAGTGAATAAATAAGCAGATAGATGACACATAGAAAGAAAGATAGATAGATAGATAGATGGATGGAGAGATGGAGATACATGGAGAGATGGAGATAGATAAAATATTTTTTTCTGTGCTAACTGATCTGCTATACCAGGTTAGGAGAATATGAAGAACTGTCAGATAAATGTGACTCTAATTATCATGGCATCCCTGAGCAGCTGGAAATAGTCTATGACATTGCTAACAGGAATTCACTACATAATTAAGTAAAGGGGGGGGGGGTTCAGTACAAGTATAATGCACAAATCTGTAACTAATGACTATTAGGCAAACATTTTCTCTGTACATCATCAGCAAAGGTGACCCTGACCCAGGGATCCGAATAGTCACCAAGTCTCTGCTGCTCAGGAAGAAGGCACCTGGAGTCTGATTATGTTATTAAAAGGCAATAGGCATTGTATTTAGATTGTTTATGTTCTCTTTCCTTCAAGCTTACATAAGGAGAGAATACAGGATCATCACAGTATGGATGTCTAAATACGGGCAGATTACTTCATGCCACACACACTATGAGATAAACTGACATGCTGATCATGTTTCTAATAGTGCAAGGGCAAGCCCCATATTTATTATTATCTATTTCAACTGAAGGCTTTATAATAATATGTTTTTTTGGGAACATCAACATCTAGGATTTTAGATACCCTACAATATAAGTGGATATAAAGTTTTCAAAAATATTAATCAAAGCAAGGAAAACAACATTTTTGTCACCCCAGTGTTATAGAAAGAATGTCAAAAAAAAAAGGCAGAATGTTGTTCATTTAAATTCTAATAGAGGTTCATAACATGGTAAAGGTAAGTGGCACATGACTGAATACATGTGGCCATGCATCTTACACTGTATTTTTTGAGCATTTATGTGTGGTGAGGCCACAGGACATAGAAAAAGACTAGCTACTATGTAATCAGAAGAACAAACAACACAAGGGTGGAAAGTAAAGAGCACATGATATCATAGCCGTCGATCAAGCGGAGAGCTCTGGGACTGGACTCTTACCAAATCTGTTTTGTTTTCCACTTGTTGCTGCTGTTGTTCTATTTTATTGATTTCAGGCCTAGTTTTATTATTTCTTGCTGTTTACTCCTTTGGGGTAGGATTTCTACCTTCTGTTCTAATTCTTTCACTATTTTGGTTAGTTACTTGTAAGTGACTTTCCTTTTCTCTCTCCCTTCCTTCCTTCCTTCCTTCCTTCCTTCCTTCCTTCCTTCCTTTCTCTCTCTCTCTCCCTTCCTCTCTCTCTCTCTCCCTTCCTCTCTCTCTCTCTCTTTCTTTCTTTCTCCCTTCCTTCCTTCCTTCCTTCATTTCCTTATATTTTATGTAGATAGCTAGTCCTATGGACTCGATCTTTTAGAACCACCTTTGTTTTGTCTCATAAGTTCGGATATGTTGTATATCATATTCACTCAGTTCTAGGAAGTCTGATATTTATTCCTTAATTTCTGTCCTGAGGTTTTTTGTTTTTTGTTTTTTTTTTTTTTCATTCCGTAGAGGGTTGTTCAGTTTCCACGAGTTGCAAGCTTTTTGTTGTTAGCTTTAATGCACAGTGATCAGATAGAAAGTTGCACGTTATTTAAATTTTCTTGTGTCTGTTGAGACTTGCTTCGTGTCTGAGTACGTGGTCAATATTGGAGTAGGCTCCATGGAGTGCTGAGAAGTTTATGTACCCTTGTGTGTTTGTGTGAGATGTTTTGTAAACAGGTTAGACTCATTTGGTTTATGGCCACTCTGCTCCAACCTTTCTCTGTTTAGTGTTTGTCTGGATGACCTGTCCATTGATGAGAGTGGGGTTCTGAAGTCTCCCACTTACAGGGTGTGACGGTCAATATGTAATTTAAGCTGTAGTAATGGTTCTTTTACATGCTCTGGTGCCCTTGTGTTTGGTTCATAGATATTAATAAGTGAAATGTCATCTGGGGAATTTTTCCTTCGATGGGTATGCAGTATCCCTCCCTGACTCTTGATTAGTATTGGTTTGAAGTCTTTCGTATACTAAGATGGCTACAGCAGCTTGCTTTTTAGGTCTGTTTGCTTGGAAGGCACTTTTCCATCATTTTACTCTGTGGTGATTCCTATCCTTGGTGTTAAGATACTGCATCCTGGACTGGAGAGATGGCTCAGCCGTTAAAGGCTAGGCTCACAACCAAAAATATAAGATATTGCATCCTCGGATGCAAAAGGATTGACCCTGTTTTCTCATTCATTCTGTTAGTATAAATCTTTTGACTAGGGAATTGAGACTATTGGTGTTCAGAGATTATCAATGAGCAATGGATTTTGATTCCTGTTATTTTTCTATGGTGATGGTTGTGTGTGTGTGTGTGTGTGTGTGTGTGTGTTTGATGTTTTTAGTCTGGGATTACTTATTCCTGTGTTTTAGTGGGTATGATTAACTTTTTTAGTTTTTAGCTTTTCTTCTCCTACCTTCTGTAGACCTGGCTTTGAAGACAGATGTTGCTTAAATTGGGCTTTATCATGCAAAGGTTTATTTTCTCCATCTATTGTTATTAAATATTTTGCTGGGTTTCATACTCTAGGCTTGCTTCTATGTTGTCTTATAGTCTGAAGAACATCTGGACAGGCATTTCAGGCTTTAGAGTCTCCATTGAGAAAAAGGTTATTTTCAGAGGTCTGCTTTTATGTTACTTGGTCTTTTCTCTTGCAGATTTTTATAATCTTATTTTGCTCTGTAAATTTAATGTTTTGATTATTATGTACCAAGGGGAGTTTCTTTTGGGGTCCAGTTTAATTACTGCTTTGTATGTTTCTTTTATGTTCATGGGCATCTTCTCTTTAGGTTACAAAACTTTTTTAGCGATTTTGTTGAAAATAGTTTCTGTGCCTTAGACACTGGTTTCTTCTCCCTTTTCTATTCCCATTATTCTTAGATTTGATATTTTCACAGTGTCTCAGATTTCCTGGATATTTCGTGCCAGGATTTTTCTTTTCTTATATTTAACATTTTCTTCTTAACATTTTCTTTGACGAAGATTTTTTTTTTTTAACTCTTGTCTTTGATGACTGAGATTTCATTTCCATATCTTGTATTGCATTCAGTTGGTGAGGCTTGCCTCTGGGGTTCTTTTACAAGTTTGTATTTTTTTAATTTCCATATTTTTTTAGTTTGTGTGTATGTGTATGTATATGTATGTATGCATGCACTTATAGATTTCTTTAAGGCACTTATTCTTTCCAATTCAAGGACATCTATTATATTCATAAAGGGTATTTTAATGGTGCTTTTCTTGTCCTTCGGTATATTGCAATATTCAGGGCCTATGTAAGCAGAATCCTGGGCTCTAGTGAAGACAAGTTTCCAGGTTGTTATTTATTGTATTTGTATGCTGGTGCCCAGGCTTCTAGGTTTGGAGAGACTGTAACTTTAAGTGCTGATATCTGTTCTTGTCTTTTTTGTTTCTTTGTTTGTTTGTTTGTTGGTTGGTTGGTTTTTCAAGACAGGGTTTCTCTATGTAGCCCTGGCTGTCCTGGTACTCACTCTGTAGACCAGGCTGGTCTCGAACTCAGAAATCCACCTGCCTCTGCCTCCCAAGTGCTGGAATTAGAGGCGAGCGCTACCACCGCCTGGCTGTTCTTGTCTTTATTATGTAGGCATTCTGTTCCTTGGTCTCTGTTGCCCTTTCTGGTTCTTCGGAGAGTATGGTAGTTGTTTCTTGGTAGGAAATTTTTCTGGGGTCCTGTTAGGCATGGCTACTGGGCATTCCAGGTAAAATATGTTTCTAGGTATTCATAGCTTATAAATGAAGAATGGTGATTAACTAGGCTGTGGAGGTTAAGAGGTTCCACGTGAGTAAGGAAAATGGAGTGTTCAACCAGGATCAGCCTAGCCCCCTTGGAATGGGGATAGAAAGTGAGGGAGGAGGATCCAGAAGGTGGTATTGATCAGATCTGGGGATGAGACTGCTTAGACTTAGAGGAATGGAAGGAGATGTGTGCATTTGCAGTTGTTCTACCTGCTTCTGTGGCCAGGGTTACCTGTGGGTCCTAGAGAGCATCTTCTGGAACTGGAGTCTATGTTAACATAATGAGTGTGGGGAAGAAAGTTAAAAAAGAAAGATCTATGTGATCCACTAGAGGTAGAGGAAGGGGGCAGGAAGGGAAGTTGCAGCAGGTGCTCTGTTTCAGAGTTGGTAATGAGACTGAGGGATTGTATTGGGAAAAGAGGAGGGAGACATGAAGATTTGCACTAGGTTGCCTGGTTCGCTGGACAGAGTGGCCTCTGAGGTCCCTGGGAATGGCTGCTGGAGCTGGGGCCTGGGATAATGCAACACACGGATGGAGGAAAGTTTGGAAGGACGTACATGATCTCCTGGAGTTGGGACAGGTAGGCTCCAGCAGGTTGTCTGCCTCAGAGCTGAGGATGAGAATGTAGGATTGGTTTACAAGTGGAGACATGGGTGAAGGTCTACAGTTAGCCTACCTGCTTATCTGAAGTTCTCTTATCGAGACTTTCATGCTACATTGTGCCTTTTCAATCAGAATATAGGCATAAAGGTAGGAGACATACCCTAAAGTCATCATGACATTGCAACATGCTGCAACTAAAATATAAATAGAGATTTCTGTGAAAAACAAATATTAGATCTCCAATATTCCTATAGCCACTGACACTAGGTCACATAGAGATGCCATTAAAAGAAAGCCTCTGAGCTACAGTAAATCTATTGGTAACACTCTGTGACTGATATTTATTGATCATGTCTCTAGCCCATGAAGCTCACTGCTGTATTGCACATACAGTGCACATATTCAATGAGTGAGCTATTAACACACAACAGAATTCTGGCTTATGAAGAACAAAATGGGGGAACCATCAGAACATAAATCTCTAGTTCCTTAAATCATCTTGACCCTAGTTCAAGACGTGTTCACGTTCTCACTTTCTTGGCACTCCCAGCTCTTTACATTGTGCCTAGATTTTCCCACCACTTTAAGTTATTTTGTCTATTTATGTGTGCTAAGCCATGGTTATATTGTCTCCCAACACCAGGATCATTTCTTTGGATATAGAAATGGAGTAGTAGCACACTGTGTTTCTGCTTACACCCCTCTGAGTTTCAGAATGATATTATTTTTCTACGTTTCAGAACTTCCAATTTATAACCTTTCTATTCACACTTCACAGAACTGAGACAAAACTGCTTTGTATCACTTGGAGAGACCTGTTTTTTTTTTCCTTAGCTCACTTGAACCTAGTCTGCATGCACAGTCTTAGCTCATGCACGAGAGCCTTGTCTGTATCACTGAGCCTTGTATACATGCACAGTCTTAGCTCACATGAGCCTTGTCTGCATCATGTGAGCCTTGTAAGCATGCATAGTCTTAGCTCATATGACCCTTGTCTTCATGCACAATCTTAGCTCACATGAACCTTGTCTCCATCATGTGAAACTTTGTGTGTACGCATAGTGTTTTACTCTGGCCCATTTTGATCACATTCTGTTGCTGTCCAGCAGCCATGATAAAACAGTGGGTTACCTGGAATATGGAGTTAGAAAGAGATAAGAGGAGATAGGAGGAGATAGGGTGGCCAAAATTATGCCTCCCCACGAGGAAGGTATCTTAAAACATTAGACAGGAGCCTTTATCACTCAGCCATCCTGAACCTTTAGTGATAATCCTTTGTTCCCCCAACAGGTATAATACCTGAGGCAAAACCACTCCCCCCAAGTACGTCAGCATGCCAGTCGAATCAGCGACTTCCTTTCTTCTCTGCGGAGGTGGAACTTCTGAATGTAACTGGAACCAGGTTGGAGGCATGGCAAATAGCAGAAGATGGGCAGAGAGGTGTGGTTGTGAGAGGCAGGCCTCAAATCAGGAGGGTAACAACATTCAGTTTGTAACTCCTACCAGACCTACCTGCTTTCCCAACACAAAGTTTTGCCTTCTTTTACTTATCTTTAAACCCATTAAGACCAGTTTGTGTTACTCAAATATTCTTGGATGTGTGGGTTTCAATTGAAATATGCTTGAGTTACCAGAGGCTATATTTCCTAAAGAAAATTGATGTTCCCTAGCTAAGAAGCTTCAGTTGCAAATAGCCTTATAGCTAGGGGTGGGATATATTACCCAACTTCAACCTCTATGGGGGGCTATTGTCTGGCTTTGGCTTACACTGGTCTTATTCATGCAGTCACAACTGTCATGGGCTCATACACATAGATACTCTGCTGTGTGTAGAAGACACCTCTTCCTTAGAGGCAATTTGCTCATACATTCTTTATGCCTGCCCTCTTGCAATGATTGTGGCGCCTTTGGGGAAAGGGGTGTGACATGAATGTTCTAAGGCTGAATATTATACAGTCTCTTATTGTTTGTACCTTGATTAGTTATGAGTCTCTGTGTCAATCACCACTCCTATAGATAGAAACTTCTCTGATGAGGGTTGAGAGAAGCACTAGATAAACCATTAGGAATTGGTTTACAACTATGTTCACATTGCACAATAGTAATAATAGGTTTGCTCCTAGGGCTTATGACCTATCAAGCCACAGGCTCTTAATCTAGCAACTGTGCCATTTACAGGTTTATCTGGTCAGAAAGTGGTGAATTGCTTACATGATGTTCATGCCACTAATGGAACTGTGGGCTTGTCTTGCCCACAGTTACATTATGATTGTATCTCATAGAGTTCATAGCCAGGTAAGACTGGTGACCATTTTTTCAGCTGAGGTAGTATGCATAGTGCCATGCACTACTATGAAATCTACACAGTAGATTCATAGATTTCAAGTGAATACCAGTTTAATTTCTCTATAATTCAGCTCTGTGACATCTTTAGCAATAGGGTATTACCATTAAGATCTTGAGAGAAACCAAGAACATTGACAACAGTCTTTAGTGTTACGGAATCTGTGGGAAGTCACTGGCCATAAATTCAAAAGAGGTGATTCATTCCTGATACTGGGGAATCTTACTTGTAAGCAAGTGTTATAAAGCATTGGGGTATGTTATTTGTAATTCAGTATCATAAAGTAGGGTTATTGCCACTCCATTATACAATAACTCCATTTTATCCCAACCTCCATGTATATGTTTCCATATTACTCTTATATTTCATATTATAGTATTATTGTATTCCTTTACCATTCTTCTTCCTACTTTCAAATCCCCCATGTACTCCTCTTTACTCACTGTCTAATTCATGGCGTCTCCTTTCATTATTGTTACATGCATATATTTATATTCCTAAATATAACCTGCTCAGTCTGTATAATGTTATGTGTCTGTATGTTTTTGGAGCTTACCATTTAATATTGGATAATCAGTTGTTAAGTTCTTCTTGGATAAGTCTAGGTCTTCTACTTTGTTCTCAGTATTTCTTAGCTTTCTATAGTACTTTATGTAGAGTTGCTGCCTTATGGCCTTTCCTCCATAGACTTTGGTATGTTGGCTGTTGTTCTTGTGTAACTCATGTTTGGCAGTCAGGTGGGTAAGTCCCATATGGGTATATGCTCTAACATCATTAGACAATGATTAAGCTACTGTAGGACCATGGGCATGTTATCACAGTCTCACGAATCATCACTACAGATACAGTCTCTAGTTCTCACCTTTCTGCACACTCTTCAGCAATCCTTCCAGAGCCTTAGTTATGGAAGATGATTTGCAGATGAATGCGTTGGCCCATTGGGACTGGGCTCCACAACTCAGCGCTTTTATTGTTTGTGTTTCTCTGTAACTGTCTCCATCAGTTACATACAAACGTTTCCTCAATGAGGGGTGAGTAGTATACTTATCTGTGGATATAACAACAAATATTTAGAATATAGTTAGGGTTTTTGCTAATTTTAAAAAGTGGTCTTGTAGATTCCTCTACAAGATCCATTACTTCACTAGTTCTGGGTAGTTAGCTAGGTTTACAGAACCAGGTCAAGTTTCTCTGTTGCTGAATGGGACAGACACAGACATAACCATGGCCTCAGGTGGCTGCACAAGGCCATTCACAACAACATGGCCCCTGCCAGGCAAAAGCATGGTTCATAGAAATCAGGATAGCCTCTGCTGGTGACCCAGACCAAAGATATCCATATGACCTTCAGTGATAACTCGTGCCTCAGGGACATCAACAAGACCCCAGGCTACTGTGGGACCACGGGCATCCACAAGAACTTCCAGCGTCAACATAGCTTGGGGCAGAAGACCACATATACCAAAATGGTTGCCAGGGGCACCACTGACTATAGAGGTGTTTCAAGGAGGTCTAATCCAGAAAATGAGCCATGCTTCATCTTGGATATCCTGTCATTGCTCAGAACCAGGGCAATCTTGTGGCTGAGCAGTATTAGGTGACTAAATCTGAGTACAAACTCCAAGCTGCTGTTTAAGACCCATCAGCCTCACCGGCAACAACAGCTCCCCTGTCTACCATAGACCTATTACCGTCGGCGCGTCTCCAGTTTAAGTTTTCCACTGCTTACATATCTCTCGGTTTCTCCATCTTTCCCACCTCTTTGCTGAAGATTTGTTCCTCATAATGGCATCGGAAAATGCAGTGTGTCAAATAATAAATTGCCCAGACAACTTTGCATGCAAATATTCATTGCGAGGAGTCCTTGGTATGGTTCAAGGTCTCTAGTTTTGGAAGCACCGTAAGAGACTTGTTTTGGACATCCTGCGGTTGCCTACAGTTAGGATAATATTGAGGCTAGGCAGGGCTTCCATCCCCGGGCAGGTTCTGTGCAGGCTTCTAGGTACTGCACAAGGTTGGCTGACCAGAGTTCCCGGATCAACTTTTGTGCTTGTATCATGTGTGTAGCATAGCTGCCCAGCACTCTGCGTCTACCCTAGGTCACACAGCACAGGCTGCAGTGGCATTGTAGGCTCCATGCCAGGAGCTAGTCGGCCAACCAAGGGCCTGCACCATTCAGCAATGATCTGTTTCTGTAGGAGGTCCAGAGGCCACGCTTCTCTCTGTCTTCCGTGCCTGCAGCCACATTCCAGGTTCCTCAGGAACAACTTTTGTGCTTGCAGCTTGCTGTTTCAGACATGGCAGCAAAAGGTATCATTCATCATTTTCCGAGCATGAGTCTGTTCCTCCATCTTTCTTTCTGATTTCCTGAGTCGACATTGTAAATGCATCTTTCCATAAGTTTTGCCTCCCCCTAACCCCGTTTGATGTTCTGGAGCAGTATCAGGCTTTGCTGATTCCTTTTCAGCGGCCAGATCTCCCCTTGGAGACTTCATGGATCTCAAACACGTCAGAGCTCAGTGGTAGGTGCCAGAAGCCACCTCTGTCTCTCTCCAAGTGGACATAAAATTTTATAGGCTGTTTAAATCATGGTTAAGTTTTTTATCTTCATTTATGGCAAATAGCTTTGCTGGGTATATTTTAGTTTAGGCTGGCTCTCAATTCAATGTCTTTTAGGATGTGGAATGCACTGTTTAAGGCTCTTACAACTTTCAAAGTTTTCATTGAGAATTCTCCCATTATTCTGATGGGTTTTCACACACACACACACACACACACACACACACACACACACAAACACACACGCCTTTCTCTTTCAGTCTTTAATATATTCTGTTTTATATACTCAGTGTTTTAACTATGATATGATGTGAGCATTTTCTTGTCTTATTCATTTGGGGTTATGTGGCTTCATATATCTGTATGGGTGTGTCTTTCCTTAGTTGCAGGAAGTTTCCTGCCCATATGCTGTTGACGATGTGGTTTCTGTCATTAATTTGGGATTCTTCTCCTTCCCTATGACTTTAAACTAAATGTTTACTTTTTACATTGATTTGCTACTTTTTTAAAAACATGGATTTGCTATTTTTTTTTGCTTTAAAAGTATCTATCTATTTATTTATTTGGCTTAGATCCTTTATGTGTTTGAGTCTTGATATTCAGTTTTCTGCTTGATTTATTTTACTTGTAAAGCTTTCGTCTGAGTTTTCTAGTTGGGTTAGAAGGTTTTTATATTTCATCTTAATTTTAGCTTGATTCTTCTTCAATGTCTATATCTCCGTATTTAATTCCATTCTTATGGTCTCCATCATCTCATCAGTCTTATGATTGTGTTTCCCTGGGCATCGCTTGGTCATTTGTTCTCCTTAAGTTCTTTGTCATTAATTTTATTGAGATATTGATTCATGTCTTCCTTAAGTTCCGTAAATTCTTTGATAAAACCTGTGATTCTTCTTTTATTTTAAATTCTGCCTTGAGGGGTTCACTTAGGTACTTCTCATTGGAAAACATTTCTACAGGGCTGGTACTTCTTGGAGAGAAGATTCTGGCTTGATGTTTCATTTTACTGGTATTTTTGCAATGGTATCTAGACATGTGGACTTCTTTTGTTAATTCTAAGATTGATATGGATAACTTGGGCCAGAAGAGAGGCTGTGTAGATGGGATGGACCTAAAGGTTGGAGATGGGTGGAATGAAGTTAAGTGGACAGAGAAGAATGGATGACGTGTAAGAGGCACCTCTTGGTCCAAGACTGGAATGTTGAAATACTGTATGATGTAGGATGGACCAGTGGTTTTGTGGTTAAGTAGGGTGGTTTATAGCACACATTGGTTGGGATACATGAAGGTAGTCGAAATAGCCACAGCACTGGATATGGCATCAGAGCTATGTCTTGTGGTTTGGGATGAGTGCATGGATGAGTGGAATAAGGCAGACTCACAAAGCTCAGACCCTGGAGAATGATATAGGAGATCTGGTGAGGTACAGAGATTGGATGTGGTGTAGGAGCTATCTATCCATACTGACTTTCTTATATGAACTTTAGTGCTTCTTATTCCTCTGTATTCCCTCATCTGGCCTGCTCTTCCAACCATATATTATTGTTATAGTCCATAATTGCCCTTTATAACATGACATACCATCTCCTTTCCATTAAAAGCCCCTCCCTTCTGGCACCTAATAATTTTATGACCTATATGGGCATTTCAAATTTAACACACATATCAGAAGAGTCATAACTAACACCTTCACATGAAAGAACACATGATGCTTTTGTCTCTCTGGGTCTAGACCACCTCACTCCAAGTGACCATACTAGCTTCTCCCATTTATCTCCAAATTTGATTTACTTTTTCTTACCTGGTAAATAGTATTCCATTGTGTAAATATACATTTTTCATTATCCATTCATCAGCTAATGGACATCTAGGCATTTTGCAAATTTTAACAGTCTTGAGTAATGGATTAATGAGCATGTATAGACCGGTAGTCTAGTAGTAGGATATTGTGATGGTTTATATATGTTTGGGCTAAGGAATGGCACTATTAAGAGATGTGACCTTGTTGAAATGAGTGTGTCACTGTGGGCATGGACTTTAATACCCTAGTCCTAGCTACCTGGAAATGAGTCTTCTCCAAGAGTATTTCAGATGAAGATGTAGACCTCTCAGCTCCTTCTGCACCAAGCCTGCCTGGATGCTGCCATGTTCCTGCCTTGATGATACTGGACTGAACCTCAGAACCTGTAAGTCAGCCTCAATTAAATGTTGTCCTTATAAGAGTTGCCTTGGTCATGATGTCTCTTCACAGCAGTAAAATCCTACCGAAGACTGCCACGCACACTTGCGTGATGGCGGTATTTGAGGTGTAAACTTCAAGGAAAGTCAGTCTCCCGCCTCCACATTGTCGCCTGGCACCCCAAACTCAGAGGTGGCCCAGATATGTCCTCGTACTAGTGTGCTAGGAACTCACCAAGATATCATTTTCTTACAACTAGCAAGAGAAAATTCGGACATTGTTTTCTGACCTTCACCAATGTTTCCAACTATCTTAGTTTAATATTTTAAGTACTAGAGAGTAATTGAAAGGTTTCTCTCACTCTAAGACATTAGCTGAAAGTGTTAGGTCGAGATTCTCCTCTGCCTGCCTCCAGCAAGAACCAGAGAATTAGCATAAGAATACCTTAACAGGGAGGGCTTCACCCCTCTTCCTCCTGCTTCACACCTGGCTACCAGACCCTACTGACCTGGGTGTGTGGGGGTCGCTTGTCTACGTGACTTCAGTCTAGCACTAGGACTAGAAGAAGAAGGACTTGGACTCACATGCAGGACTAGCACTAGAACTTACATGGGCTAGGACTCAGATTCATGTATCTCTCCCAGTCCCCCGGGCCCAGCACCAGTTCAGAGGAGATAGCTGCTGCTTTAGACCCAGTGTGTTTTAGATAGCCTCAGAGATACCTCAACTGTTTAGCTGCCAGATTTTTCATTTCTCTTTTGCAATAATTGTAAAAGCCTCATGTAATATTTAAAGAAATACACTCAGATTTTACACCACCCGTGTGTAGTCTGTTTGTCAAAGCCGAATCCCGTGCCCACCTGGCCAGAATCCCTTGTCCCGCGGAACAGGGACCCCGCCAGAAATCCCGGTCCGCGGCAGAAGACAGATGTGAAAATCTTTGTGCATATGTCCACACATGGTATAGCTGCTTCATATAGTGTATATATTTCTAGCTTTTCTAGGATATTCCAAACTGGTTTCAGTATTGTTTATACTTCCATTAGGAGTGAATAAGTGTTACTGTTTTACTATTTATAATGGACTTTCCCACAATCTCTTATTTTTCTGTCCCTTGACCACTTGCAAGTGTCTCTGTCTTGATCACCATAACATGCAAATAGAAGCTTCGGTGGTGAAGGCTGAGAGATGCATTTCCCTATGGGTATAACAGCGTGCTACTGAGAAGGGGTTTAATATATGTATATATATATATATATGCATATGCATATATAATGCTATATACATATACATATATACATATACATATATACATATACATATATATACATATACATATACATATATACATTCATATACATATATATACATATATATGTATATATAAT